>NC_141822.1:23187640-23487640 GCF_982586985.1 Callionymus lyra
CAACATTTCAACTGTTCAAAAATGTACTTCTGGTGGCCCCTCAGCCAATTGAGTTTGGGCCCCGGGTCTATTCAATACATTTTTTATATTTCTTTTAAGTTTGAAACTAATACAAAGCAATCTCAAGACACTTTACAGTATAAACAACCCCATGTATACAAGTGAAGAACAGGTCCCAGCAAATCACAACAAGACTCTATTTTTTGTGTTTTGTTCAATCATTTTGGATGTAAAGAAGGTTAAATCATTTTACATAAACATACATTTATGTAAATATTATGATCACAACTGTAGATATGATTACATTTAGATTCAGATATGAATTCAAAAAGCAGAACCTATGATACAATAACAACTCCTACCATGGATACTATTCAATGGGTTTTCTTGAAAAAAAACGTTTTGCATTCTAATTGACTCATTATTCTGTATAATATGTACATATTCTCAATAATAATTTACTACTGCGCATACATTTTGACTATTATTTAACCTTCTCACTTAACCTCAGTCCTATTAACTTTTCATTCTATTTAATTATTCCTTCCTCGTAGAGCTTTCTTTTCTTTTTATATCAAACAATAATCCAAAAACGTAGTTTATCAAATGTAGCTTCATAAGAATTTGGATGAATAAAAAGACAATAATTCAAATTCAAGCAGCTGGGGTTGTTTATGGATGAAGAAAGTCTGTATAGTCTGTCCTGGAAGAAAAGAGAAAGCTGAGGCTTTGGATATGGACCATTGGAAGACAAAAGACTCCATAGAAAGATTATTTCTCGCAATTATCCTGCAAATGTGCTGAATTACCCCATAAAAGCGGACATAGGGATTTTATTCTACGGACTCTGTCTGGGGTCAAATTAAGTTTTGCTCATAAAATCGTGATGTGAAAACATTTGAACCGAGCCTTGTCCACTGATCCGAGTCCACCTTGTGGATTTCATTGCAAACTTCTTTAGACATCGCAGACTTCTTTAGACACAGCAGGGGGTGTGATATTTTGCCAAGGTTGCTCAACTCAAGATGCAGGAAATTACATAATTGGAAGAACGGACTGTTTACTGAACGGACTTGCTTTTCCACTTCACCACATTCCTGTGTTGTTCTTACATCACTGGCAAATAAAGCGGATTCTAATGATTCTAAATAATTCTGATCAGTATTTAGTTATATAAAAATATATATAACACATAATGACGGTGAAGGTTTTCAGTGAAAAACCCAGCTCCTAACACTAGTTCATCTAAATCTATTCACCTTCACCATACATGTGGGTATGAACCCAACAGGGCGTCCCAATTATAGCAGCACCAGCCAGTGCTAAATACCGTATTTTTTTGGACTATAAGAGACACTTAAAATATATATATTTTTTTTTTTAAACGGACAGTGTGCCTCATTATCCAATGTGTATTATTTCTGGTTATAGCTACCGAAATGGAACCTCTTTAATATGGTACACAGAGCTAAACAAATCAGGCACAATTGTTAGGATCTGTAATATTTCCACAAGACTCTGTAGTATTTCTCTGCGAGGGTCCTTAGTATTTCTCCACCAAGCTCTGTAGTATTTCTCTGCGGGGGTCCTTTGTAATTCTCCACCAAGCTCTGTAGTATTTCTCAGCGGGGGTCCTTAGTATTTCTCCACAAGGCTATGTAGTATTTCTCTGCGAGGGTCCTTAGTATTTCTCCGACAAGCTCTGTAGTATTTCTCAGCGAGGGTCCTTAGTATTTTTCCACAAGGCTCTGTAGTATTTCTCAGCGAGGGTCCTTAGTATTTCTCCACAAGGCTATGTAGTATTTCTCTGAGAGGGTCCTTAGTATTTCTCCACAAGGCTCTATAGTATTTCTCTGGGAGGTCCTTAGTATTACTCCGCAAGACTCTTTAGTAATTCTCTGCAAGAGTCCTCAGTATTTCTCCACCAAGCTCTGTAGTATTTCTCTGTGATTTTCCTTAGTATTTCTCCACAATGCTCCGTAGTATTTCTCGGCGAGGGTCCTTAGTATTACTCCACAAGACTCTGTAGTATTTCTCTGCGAGGGTCCTTAGTATTTCTCCACAAGGCTATGTAGTATTTCTCTGAGAGGGTCCTTAGTATTTCTCCACAAGGCTCTATAGTATTTCTCTGGGAGGTCCTTAGTATTACTCCGCAAGACTCTTTAGTAATTCTCTGCAAGAGTCCTCAGTATTTCTCCACCAAGCTCTGTAGTATTTCTCTGTGATTTTCCTTAGTATTTCTCCACAATGCTCCGTAGTATTTCTCGGCGAGGGTCCTTAGTATTACTCCACAAGACTCTGTAGTATTTCTCTGCGAGGGTCCTTAGTATTTCTCCACAAGGCTCTGTAGTATTTCTCTGCGATGGTCCTTAGTATGACTCAACAAGACTCTGTAGTATTTCTCTGCGAGAGTCCTCAGTATTCTCCACCAAGCTCTGTAGTATTTCTCTGCGAGGGTCCATAGTTTTTATCCATGAGGCTCCAAAGTATTACTCTGTGAGGCTCATAGTATTACTCTACAGGTGACTGCAAACCGAGGCTCTCCAATAGCTGCTGTACTTCAACATGATATTAAGGTGTTAAGGTTTTATTTCACCACAAAATGCCTAATATACTACGAAAAATATGTTATGTTGAACTGCGTAGAGTTTTGACCCAGATATCAACCGACTGGGATTCATGTCCCAGTGATGACACAAGTTCATTAAAGCCTTAACTTATCGTAAGTTAAATTGTATTGTACTTCCTCCTCTAAAGATATTTTTCTTGATTTGGGTCACCGCTCATCATAACGGGGAGATGCTTCGTTACAAAGCCGGACCACTGATCCAGGAACTGCGTTTCTTTCATGTGAAATAGTTCTTGTTCCTGCTCAGGCCGGCGGACCATATGTCTGATCGCCGTCATGGTCGCCATCTAACCCACCAAACCTCCCGCGTCTCTACTTTTTTTTCCCTGCCATCTGCTCCCCCCTGCTCGGCCCGCCTGGTCCAGGTCCAAGTGGTGGTCCACCCGTGTGTGTTCAGTCGTCCACCTCTGATGTGGTCATGGTCAGGGGGTCCGGGCGTGTGATCAATACGTGTCTTCACATGACTCACCTTCCCGGGAACGCTGTCGCTCAGAAGATGAACTGAACTTCTTCTACACAACAAGCCGGGTCCACCCATCGCACCCCCTTCATCCCCGAGTCCTCTTTGTCTAAATAAAACCCTAAAGACACCCATCTGCCTGGATTAGCATGGCTCGTCTGGGACCCTGGCTCCCAAACAACAGCGTGACACACCAACCAATGCCTTGTGTGGATGAGTTCCTGCTGCGTGCTGGTTCTGCTGAGCTGTAACTCGACAGTCACTTTTAATCATCGCACAACAAAGCTCAATCTTTCGCTCATGGACATTGTTTCTTGAGACGAGCTTTGAACGTCTCATCAACTCCTCCCCTCGTCCCTTTTTTTTTTTTTTTTTTCATGCAACACAAATTAGTGCCACAACACATCTTCTTTCCCAAGTATTGGCCTGAAGTGCAAAAAAACGCAAACAAGATGACAGAGCGAATAACCAGAGTGTGAAGTCGCACGCACACAAATAAAAAAAGCCAAATCATGGAAATGAGGCTTTTAGCGAATCTTAAAATAGCAGCCGATGTTATGAAACGCTGCAGCAAAACTCCTGGATCTGAAGCCACCACAGCTAAACTTGTAAACATCCTGTTCATCGTCTGCACATCCACTAATAAAAGCAGTGTTTGTGGGGTGTGGCGGGGGGCGGGGGGGTTCAGAGAAGTGCTGATGGAGCGAAGACGCGCTACATTAGCATAACTGTTTACTAAGTCGATCAACCTCCTGCCAAGGTCACGTAGCCAATGAGGTGTCAGTCCTGTAATTATCTCCATGGTTACACGCTACATTGTTCCCTTCCGTTAAAAACGGGTGGAATTGTTGATGTTGCCGGATATTTAATTCCATCTTCTTATGCAGCCAAGCTCAAGTATTTAAATGAGGAACAGAATGTTGTTAACAGGAGGGGAAGTTTAGCTAATAGTGTGGGTTTTGTTCAAACACAAAAAAAAAAGCTGCCTGGAGACATCATCTTGAAATGCCTGACAACATTCATATATTTGCTCTTATTGCAACACTTGTAGTGTGTTTTTAAATATATACTTCTTTACTTCGAATACTTGCTTTTAGAATGAGTTTACCTTAGATTATCAGCACTTTCAAGAGGTAATAAGCACTAAGAATATTTATTTACAAATAAATGGTTTTCTCTACTTATTATAGTAGCTTACATACTTTAATATTTAGAAACCATATGTTTCTAAAAATACTACCAGTGGTGACTTGATTACTCATTTAAGATATTTAAGGTATATGATAGTGTGGGGTATTTCGGCAAGAAGGTTGCCGGTTCAATTCCAGATTGACACAACCTGCATCCTTTCGGTTTTGTGTACTCCCCAAGCTTCACGGTTCTACTCTGGACACTCTGGCTTCCTCCGAAAGTGCAAAAACCTACATTTCGTGACCTTAATTTTATTGGAGACTCTACAGGAGGCTTTTACAGTCTCTCATCAAAATCAGGCGTTGCGCAACTCTCAAATAACAATGTTTTTCTGTCCGGAGAGCTCAGTTCACTCAATGACAATACAATTGTCCATTTTGCTTTTAATATTGGCATTTAAAATCGTTCATATAAGTATATTCCCGACTTAATTGACCTTCCACAATGTTATTCTATGTCCACCTTTTGTTTGGACTACACTTCTACACATTAGAAAAATAAGCAATGAGCTGTTTTCTTTTTCATAAGGCTCATTCAGTAGGAATTCCATAATATTAAATTGGATCAGCCAGCTGTTATTGCTACTTTGTTTTTCTTTAAGGTTGCTGTATTGAATTAATAATATTTTGTCACTTTGCAACAGTCTATCTCTGCAACAGTCAATCTGCAACAGTCTATCAGACATTGTCCAGGAATCTAAAATACCAGTCCGGCTCTGGCGATGGACAAAACTGATGACTTTGACTTTGACCTCCAAAAGGAAGCTTTTCTTTGCTATGATGTCTGGTAAGGGAAGCGAGACTCTCTTCAGGGGCGAACCAACGCTGGTTAGGAAATCATCTCTGAAATTGAAAATTGATTTAACGTCGGAAAATCGTGTTTTGTTTTGTAAATTAAAGCTGTACTTTTATCGATTTATGATTTCCTGCATGAATGATCATCTTAGCTCCGACATGTTCTAACAACACTGTACCTTCCAAACTGGAGTCTGGTCTGAGTCTGACACCACATTTTACTCTTGTTTTATGGTTAAATGTTTCATAAAACAAACATAAACATACTAAAGCACTAAGTAACACAATAAATAGAATGGAGTTAGCATTAGCCAAAGATTTTTGTATCCCTTGACGACTCATTCACAAGCTAATTGTAATTCTGTAGACATCAATTTGTTCAATGTTGTCTTGAAGATAATTCTGATCCAAAATTAGCTTCTTGACTTCTGTGTGGCTTTATTGACAACATTCTGGTTCCACTTGACGATCAATGTATCCAGACCTTCGCCAAATCCAATCAATTAATAGAGTTATTGACTAAATTCATGACATTTTGTGAATAGGAAAAATCCCAATAATAGAAAACAAGTTCTGTGAATAAAAGTGTGGGAGTAGAATTCCAACTCATGATAAATTATTAGATAAAACTCAAGGTTTAAGTGACACATTCAGATGAACCCTGAACTAAAAGTAACTTGAGAAGCACATGGTAACAATATTAAGTAATCAGATTACTACAAGAATTCCAGTTAGAAGGTTGGATGTAAGTACTCATGCGACGTGAAGTAATTAGATTACCGCGTCTGGTCTGACCTTGTTTAAACGGTACTGACAGTATTTACAGTGTACTTGAACACACCATGATATTCATTATAACCCCGCAGAGTTGTTCACCTCACACCGGCCGGAGAAGCAGATTAGAAAGTTATCCATATACATGACTGTGTGGGACATGTGAGACGACCAGCAGGGGAAATCAGGATTCTCTAATCCCTCATCCAGATTAATGCAAGCAGGTTTCTCATAACTCCTGTAGATGTTAAAGCACCAAGGAGCTTACGCTGCTTTGAATTGGCTTTTACTCCGACTGTAGGTGTCCATTTATAGTTATAGCTATTTCCACATTAAAAGGGCTTCTTAGAATCTTCTAAAATCCTAAAGAGCTGGATTAAACTACCAGACTATAGAGCATTCATTCTGTTTTGTGTGTACTGTTCATTTTAAACTCATTATTGTCTCCTGTTGATCTTATCGTCTGGTATATCCAGGTTAATTCACTGAGCCGCTCCCAGCATGAGGTCATAGTAAAACTGATCTTGTCTCTGATTAACTATTTGATTCAATATTTAGTGCTGGTGTGATTTATTTTGTTTATTCGTCTTTTCATTCATAAATTCAAGAACAATTGAGAAATATATTTAGAAAAAAAGTTATTTAATATCATATTTACATATTTGGTCTGTAATGACTTTGCAATTTAAAGTGAAATAAAATGTTAATAAAATGAAATAATGTAATTACAAGTTGCAATATACGTTTAAATTGGATCTCTTTATTTCAATATAATTATTCCCATCAACTTTTGGATTCCAATCATAATTAGAATATTTTTTCTTTTGTGTCCTCTTACAGTTTATTAAGTCAACACTTGTTTTTCCTTGTACGCTATAAAGCAATGTATTGTGATCTGTGATTCATCCATTCATTCATTCATTCATTCATGTATTCATTCATCTTTGTCGTGATATGTGCTTTTATTTTGTAAATTTTCCTCCCATTTTCCTGTCTTTCTTTCTTTCCTTGTGAAGTTAATGAAACCAATTTTTAATCCGCACCATTGCAGTTCCTGGTTCCAGTCTGTGGTGTCAGGTTGTCTCTTTGCTTCTATAATGGGAAAGTTGAGCTCACTATTGTTGCCTCTTATATCTTTCTGGTGCTATTTGAGTCTGTTGAGTTTCTTCCGTGGGTATGACTTAGATCCTCTGTGTGCTCTCTGTTTCCTCCTCTATTGTTTTCTTTGCCGACAAAATCTGTTGACAGCTCTGCTACTTTTGTTAAATCTATCAACCTTTTGAGCGTTATATTCCACAGTTGTTTTTTTTATATCTTGTCTGTTTTCAGATTTTCTTCCCTGGCTTTTGTTGTGTTGTTTTTCACAATGTATTTGTTGAAACCATTTTTCATGTTTTTCTAACAACATTTCAACTTTTGTATTGTGTGGATCCTCTCTGCCTGCACTTGGATCCACCTAGTTCTGGGTTTTGTGCCACAATGTACAAAGAATAACAACTTCATCCATCACTTTGTTCTAAATCATTTTACCAAACAGTAAATTGGACTTAATTTTGCAGGAAGAAGTGTAACATGGAGTGAACATATGATGGAATATACAGTAGATGTACACAAGTGGAGTCGATAGAGTT
The DNA here is from genome assembly GCF_982586985.1 of Callionymus lyra. NCBI lineage: Eukaryota > Metazoa > Chordata > Actinopteri > Syngnathiformes > Callionymidae > Callionymus > Callionymus lyra. The sequence goes on from NC_141822.1 coordinate 23,195,120, forward strand.
CAATGTGACATTGCTGCAAGAGACAAAGACAAACAGGCGAAAAGCAATTATGTCCTTAAGTCAGTTTCTTTTATCTCTGTCTAGATACTTGTGAATCTATACGCTTATCTCTGCTCAAGTAGAAGCTATTAAACTTCAAACTACACCACATAATTGACATATTCCATTAAATTAAATGTTTAAGTTGATATGAAATAAGCACCATCATCATCATCATCTGGGTTCTTTTAAAGGCTTCACGGCTGCACGATTGATACCATCGTAGTGATTTGTTCGAGGAACGTTCGTCAAGGTTAGTCTGGCCGACACACACTGAGACAAAAACCTGGAATCAAACTGTGCGGAGATTAGGTTCAGTGCAGGCCGGAGTTTATCAGCGCAGTGCAGCCCACTGACTCTCCAGCTATCGGTCATCTGTGTGAGGAGCCACAGATTGAGGCGGGATCACAGATGGAAGAAGCCGCTCTATTATTAGACGGCTTATTGCAAATATCCACATGGCTGCGGCTGACAGGAGCGAGAGCGTATGCACACGGTCTATTGTCAATGTTGATGAGTCCATGTTGAAGGCAGACTTTCATTTCCCCCCGGCATGAAGAGAGGAAAAGTAAATCTATTGCTCGATTAAGAAATAAAATATTTGAATAACCACGTCTAAAGAACAAAACCTGTCGGCCTTATTAAGTTGTCTTAGTTATACGAATCCCTTTTTTATATATCACAATATATTTCTGTTTTGTGGTAATATGTCTCCTTCTGTCCTTTCTGCCTTCAGATCTGCTTCATCTTCCTCTCAGCAAATTAAAAAATACATAAGAGGATCTGAACAAGCTTCTCTAAAAGTTTTAAGTTACTCTTGAAAAAACAATTTACCTCTGGTTTACCCCAAAGCCAATTGAGTTGAAGATTCCTACTTTAAATCAACACATTATTAATCTTAGATACAACAGAAAACACACGAGGAGAGACATTTTCTCTAAAAAAAAAGTTCTTATCTGAGTCTTGCATACAAATTAAAATCACATTTACTTGTTCCCATGCTTTATTAATTTGTTGTTTTCACATTTTATTATACGTCATTAATTTTAATTTCTTACTTACTTTCCCTTCTATTTCAAAATGAATGTTAATCTATGTTTCTATCTACTCTACGTATTCTACCTACAGTAGATACTTAAGATTGATGTATTATTACAAAGTTGTCTTGAATTGGTTCTAATGATTGTGTTTTAAATAATAATGACATTAAAACAGTCACTAATAGATAATGTGAGAAAAATAAGAGGACATTTAAATACTGGAGAGGTAAATAAATATCAATCAACTTATAAATTGTATTTATTTTAAAAATGACTTTGAAGAAATGATGCATATATAGAGATTCTTACAAATTAAATTAAAGAACCTTGTGATTTAAACATTTGAGTTCAGGAAACTCTCAGAAGAATTTTTCCATTTTGTGTGCGTTAATTAACCACAAATAAAAAACAAGGAAATGTGTGTTCTGTCCGTAGCCAATAACAAAAAAATGGTCTTAAAGTCAAAATAACCCTGACAGACAAACCAGCGGATTAGATGAGTTCTGACTCCAGAAAGGCGTTGAACAATTCTAGCGTTTTATTTGTCACCAATTAACAGTCACACACAACCAAACCACAGACTAGTTCAGATGGTAAACGCAGTATGTGGGATTTCTGTTGGTTCACATACACTGTAGATAGAAGAGGGGGGTACAGTTTGAGCCAGGTCTCCTTATAGAGCCCTCTGAGATGAACTATTGTTTTCACCATACATTACAATGAAAACCACATAAAGCCACTTTAATTTATTCTTTAGGGAGAAAAGCAGTGTTCACATTAAACACACAAAACACACCTTTAGTCTTTCTGATATAAATAATTGATGATCATGACTCTTTTTTTCAAGAAGTAAATAAAGGAATATAACAGTTTATTGATGTATTAGTGATTTTCTGTCCAAAATTACCTAATTAGATCTAAAGAAGCTCAGTCATGTTAACATAATCCAAACTTAAAAGACTCTATAGAAAAGAGACAACACAAGATTGATCTGGAACTTTGGCCAAAAAACTATTTTTATTTATTAAATATGAATATTTTTTCATTTGCGGCGGCTCGCCACTGGGTTCGCAGAGAAATTGCCGAAAAAATATTTTTAAGATTGATATGATGCCTTTTGTGAGAATAATCTACAGCATTACTGATACTGCATTTTTCTCCACAAAAGGTTGCACATGAAACCACAGTTAATTATTTAAACTCAAAGTACAACAGACAAGTTCCAAATAGACAAATTGTTGAGCTGTTTTGCCCCAGCAGACTAACTGTCCCACATGTCTCATGTAAAAAACTGTTCAGTTGTTGGAGGACAGATACAGTTATGATTTATATTAACAGATACTTCTACACCTAATGATTTCACTAAAGCAGTGGAAGGATTGACAAAATGATCTTTTCTTAGATGTGGGTTGAAAACTAGTTGTTTATAATGTGTATCCCTTGACAACTTTCATATTTTCAGACACCCCACAATTTACCCCAGGTTTTCACCTACATTTTCAACCGCTGTATCTAGTGAAGCCGTGGCACATAATAACTAATATGATGCTGTTTAAGATATTTTAATAACTTATCTGTGGAAGATTATTTTATTTTCCTCAATAGAAACACAATGGCTAGTCAAAACGAGTCAAAATTGCATGTACATATATATAAAGGTAGGAAAAGAAAGTCAAACCCCCTGTTATACTCAACTAATTTACAAGACACAAACATTTTCTACCAAAAGCAAAAACACATGGATCTCGGACTACCTTACTAATCGACCACAGTACGTCAGGCTGAAGGGCATCACGTCTGACACTGTCGTGTGCAGTACAGGAGCACCTCAGGGGACAGTAATGGCCCCCCTACCTCTTCACCATCTACACTTCAGACTTCTTCGAGCTGAGTCTGGTCCAGAAGTATGTTGATGACACTGCCATTGTTGGATGCATCAGGGACAACAGGAGGAGGAAGAGTACAGGAGTCTGATACGTGACTTTGTGGACTGGCGTGAGAGGAACATCTTGAAGCTGAACACCTTAAAGACCAAGGAGCTGGTCTTGGACTTAAGTCATCCTCTGAACACTGTCATCAGTGAACATAGAAGCAGATGGAGGTCAGGAATGCTCCTCCAAAGATGCAACACTAATAGACTCAGGGACTCATTCATTCCTCATGCTATTAGACTGTATAACTCTGAGTTTGGGGGCAGGAGTGGAGTGACGGGATGGTGTTATTCTATGTTAACCTTGGTATTCATATTTTTATGATCTCTTTATAGTTTCACTTTGTTATTTTAATTTGCTCTTTGTTCTTGTTCTTGCTCTCATGAAACTGTACCTTCTATCATCTGCTGTTGACTGGAAACCTAGTTTCCTGAAGTAGATCTCCAGAAGGGATTAATTATCTTATCTAATCTAATCTTATATCTTGGGTAATGATTAAAACATGTAGGTGATGTAATCGTGAAGTATTATTGAACAGGTGGTTGAAACTCTTGCGGGCCACTTGAAATGACTTGTCGTGAGGGATTTGGACCCCAGGCCTGAGTTTGACACGTGGTTAAGTACTAACAAATGATTCCAAGAATGGAAATACTTCAATCAGGATTTGTGAATGACCTATGTAATGTTCTGCAGATGGTCATAATGTAACGGTTCCCTGGATCCCAAGGTGAGTGTTTTACACAGACGTATGTTGTTGGTCGTCGTCATGGTAAGTGATTTAGCAGAGATTGAAGCTTCGGTGTCTTCAGTCGTCCTGTGTGAGAAGCTCCTCGTACATGAATCCACTGCAGCTGCCAGATCTCTCTGGAGGTGTTCAACAGCCAGAAGCAATTAGAGCTCAGAGGAGGGATGGATGATGCTAGGCCACGCTAGCTGGGGGCCAGAAGAAAAAAAAAAGAAACTCAATTAAACAACTACAATATCCTACAACTGCTGTCGTTGAAAAGAAGAAGAAAAAAAAGAAATCTTGCGGGAATTGTCTTCATCTGGAAAATTGAGAAATAACTTTGCAGAAACTCCCAAAGGTGTCCTTGAACGCCTCGCGTCATGTGTTCAGGTAATGGAGAGATAATTCAGAGATCATGATGAGGGCATACACGTTGAAAAGATGTTGTATTTCCCTGAAGAAATCCCATGTTCAACCGTAATACTGACCAGGAACTGGAGCGGCTAATGCTGTTTCAAGATAATAACCAGCTTTAAACCACAGGGAAGAGAACGACGACCAGCTCTCTCTGGAGAAACTGTTACTTCCTGGCGAACGATGTGGTTCTTATCTTTTATTTTAAAACCTATTACGACACAATTTGCTCTGAAAGCCGCCCTCGCTCGACTCATTACATGTCGGGCACTTTGCTTTAATTCCGGCGTCAGGTGCTAGCTTGTCACAACTAGTGCTTCCACTTTAGCATCGCGCTACGAAAGACTCCCGGAAGACGACCGCGATGGCATCATTAAATCAAAAAAGCTCTTTGCAGTTGTTCCCTGAAATTGTTGTGTAAGTGCCGCTATTTATACTAAATGCTGCTTTTTGGGCATTTTGTATGTGCATTTATGCATCTTGAGAACAAGTTTGAGATTGTCAGATTGTTAAGACAAAATGGAAGCGAAGACTCACAGGAAGTTTATATGTATACCTATAAATATATGATTCAAACTTTTAAGCTAACTTTGATACTATTATACTATTATTATTACTGACTGTATAATCAATGCTAATGCTAATATCAATCACGCTAAAATAGAACTCCACAATATTAGCTTCTCATTACTGCATTTTGTTTCTTGAAATTAAATATTGTATCTTAATACATCGAACACATCCAATTTCCACGAAATAAGAAACATATTTATTGTGACAAATTTGGGGATATTTCCGGAATTTCATTTTATTTTAAAGAGGGCGGATGTGCAAATATTAGACCCACCTGGAAATTAAAGATTAAATAGCTTAGAAAATAGCATGTACATTACTGAACTCTCAGTAAAAGTTTTAGGGTGAAGGGGGACCCCCATTAGATTATGTGCAATTTTGATTCAATTTAAACCAGATGTATAGCATATTACGTGAGGGGGATTTCCTTTTGTTTATTTTAAGGGGCGCCTATATGAGCAGATGAACCACCGTGAATATCCAAATAGGTTCACATTTATAAATGATGTTGTGTTCTGTGTTGTGCCTCTTCAAAAAGAATACATAACAAACTCCATCCAGGAAGACACTTCAATCATATCAAGAGCCCGTCGCTGCAGCACAAAGATTGGCGGTTCTGAGCAGGAAGTTATTCAAAGACCTTGAAGCCTGGTGAAGATCTGATTAAATAAAAGGAAGGGAGGAAAAGAGCTTTTCACAAACAACACTTTCATCCAAATATCATCTTGTTCACCTTATTAGATTCACCAAGAATGTTTTTTTTTTTTTTCAGTTCTGTCTGGTGACCTTGTATTTTTTGACATTTCAATACATCAATGTGAATTTGTTTACTCTCAGCTAAGAGTTAACACCCACTTGTGTGCTGAGACCTTCATGAGATTAACACAACACAAACATTATTATCACTTCAATGAGGATGTTTAGGACATAATGCTAGTATGATGACTGTTCATACTTCAGATTTCTTAAAAGGTACAGAAAATATTGATAATTTACAAGCGATTATTAGTGTATATTTTGAGGGTGTTCTGGATTACCATCTGGTTCCAATTATATTGTTATGGATCGGTTGCACTCTGTCGATGGAAATCTTTCCAAACAAACAGAAAATCACAATTATAAAATATTGATAAAACACAGTGAACAATTGATTAATAAAAACAAAAATTTGTTCCAACATGGGTTCTAACAATATCGTTGGATACCAAATCAACAATGAAACTTCAATGTAGGACAAATACAAAAACTGGATATCACATTTCTGATGGTTGTGAGCTGCTTGGGGGAAGTCTGTGCACGCTGACTTTCATATAATCCCACTCGAATGAACATACATTGTTGTTTGAGGAATGGAAAAATACAAGAAGGTCAACCTGCTCGTCAGAGTATTAATCCTAGTATTCATTTTTTCTTTCCATTTGGAATTTCAGATAATGTGTCACTCACATGTTTATTCTTTTTTTTTTTTAACACGACTAAGTGTAAAACCATTTGAAGGGAATTGACCTTTGATTTTTCACAACGATCGACAACAGACTTAGAAAGTTGTCAACATCCATTGTTTGCTCTACAAATTGATTCTTTGGCTTCCTTTATCTGTGCAAAGGTCGCTGCTTTACAGGCACCAGTGTTTGTGTGAGCATGTGACTCTTACATCAATGTGCTTCTTTAGAGAAGCCTTCGCTCAAGATGACACGTTGGTAATTAAGGAGAAGATTGTGTTTTGATTGGTGTAGCCAGGGTTAGAAAGTGAAAATTCAACCTTTGCTGTCGAGGCAGGTGCATGTACATCCTGTTCTAGAAGAATTTATTCATATCAGAATACACATTATTTTTGTTGAGTTGATTCAAAATTATGCGGTTTTAAGATTTTCTTTAACGTATTTGAGCTTCAAAATGATATTTTAAGAAACAATTTGTTGCTGGAAAAAATAACTATTGTTAAAATAACGTCAGTTTTTTGATCAATGATCCAATACATCCCCTGATCTTCAATCATCTGTCATCTCTGAGCCCCCCATGGTTTCCTCCCCGGCCCTCGACCGTCGAGATCCGAACTCCAACATGTCCTTTATGTCGATAACACACTCAGACACACATCATGACGGATCAAAGCCGCGGTTTCTCCCGCATTGATCCGTAAACACCGAGGTGAGAACTGACCTTGTGAGAGAAATATGACTCAAATGAAGTATTGATCTGGGATGTGGAAGTTGCTGTGAGCAGAGATTGACCCGGGGTTAAAAAAAAAAATCATTAGAAAATATGATCTATTATTACAAACTATCTTATTAAAGTGGAACACAGCAACAGATGAAACAGTTTTCTAGCACTCTAACGTCTTAACTTCTTGTTTCAACCTAACCAAGTTATTGATTAATTTAATAAAACGTTTGTTTTATAGTGTCAAGATTAGATCTGGGTGTAGGAAAAGGAGAAGTGGAAAAGCAGCTGATCACTGGTATCGAACCAAAAACTCGACTACATAAGTTGCCTAAAACCATATAGACAAAAAACAAAACCAAGTGCTGAACTGACAACAATGTGTACTCCTATAAGAAGAAAAAACAGTCATATTATCATTTTTAAATACTCGTCGACTGAATTTATCAAACTGGTACTAGAAGTGACATTACATCATTTGTGGGCTTTCACTGGTGACTCTGACTATTGCATTATTCACTTTCTTATCGTCCATTTATCGCTGGTTCCACACAAGGAGTTGGTTTCTTCCTAGTCAAACACCAGTGCCTGTCAAATATTAATTGTTTACAGCCTGTTTGCCGAGATTGTAAAGATTATTGCACTGTTGTGCCATAGGCAGGCCGGAACAGATGATGATGACGTTTCTGATAATATACAGAATACTGTAATAATTCCATAGGCCATAGTTGTGTTACACCAGATGCTGACAAGTATTCTGAGCCTCTTCCTGTTTAATCTCATTTTAATACGCTAGAGTTGGGCTCATGGATTATCTTGATAACCCTTGTGCTTTCTCTGGGTCAAGAGATGTCCACAATTATAAAATATTGATAAATACAAGGGATACCTCAAATACATTTGTTTTCTGGCCTTCGGGTCCCCTTGACCCCGAAATAACTAAGGTAGTAATACTCACTAAAACAGATTTATGAACAATTAGAAGACAAAAAACTGAGCTTTTGTGTATGACATTTATTTTAAATGCGGATCTACTTTCCATTGAGTTACGTCTCTTCTGCATCGTTTTCTTTATATTATTCCCTCATCAGAGGGGGTGAGGGTCTGGGCTCTGGGCGAAGCACCTGGAGAACATATAAAAAATCAGACCAGCAACCTTATTAAGCAGATTTGCTTTTTAAATTACTGTGAACAATTCAACAAAGATTTCTTTAACTTTCGCACGCCACAAAAAGCACGTAAAGTAAAGGTTATTTGTAAAGTGCCTTTCTAGACCAGGGTCACAAAGCACTTTAACAATCAAAAACGATATACAGCTAAAATACATGCTTTAAAAGGCCAAGACACATAAGACAAACCCAAGAGTAAATCAGGGAAAAGCCTGCACAAATAAGAATGTCTTAAGATAAAGTGGTAGAATTTATGCCCCGAGAACTCAAGTTTGAACCCTAGAAGTTTGATATTTCTCCATCATTGAGGCGACACTTGCATTAGCATTTGTGCGTCAACGATTAATAATGGAGTGAAAAGGGAGGCGGGCGTCACGCTGGGGAATCATTACACGCTCGCACACTCAGGATCGATGAAACCACTTCCTCGTGCATCGGGTGTCTGTCTATGACTACATCCTGTGTGTCTGGCTGTTTCCCCTCCATCATGGGATCAATACCTGCTCACTCAAGTGTGACCGAGATTCATTTTATTAACACGCCAAAGTTTGCCCGTCTTTAAAACAAAGTGCGTGGATGATTAGGAAGTGAATCTGCGGAAGAGAATAATCACAAGTTAAATATTCATACTTTCTTCCTGCTTATATTCTCGGTCTCAAGTGTATTTGAAGGAAATCCGAGGATAAAATGCATCTCAACTCTCTGACCTTGTGTGTAATGGAACTTTAAGCAGCGAGTGTCTCCCCCTCGCCTCCCCCGATTCCTCGCCTTCCTCCCCTCGTGGTTCCTTCCTTTTAACTGGGAGTGAATCCACCGAGGTTCAAAGAGAAATCTCAGGAAACGGAGATAGGATGAGGGCAGGTCTCGGGAAACATCCTGGATCATTTAGATGACAAAACTCGCCGTGGAAGGTTCCTGATGCGAATGCGGATGAGGGGGGATGGGGGGGGGGGTTAAACGCCGGGTGTCAGATTGTGAGATAGCGAGGAAATAAAAGCCACATCTGCCTTTCACCGAACAGTCACCGATGTTTATGTGACCTCCGGTTCAACCCGTCACATCTGCGGCGTGTTAAATGGCAGGTGGAAACAAACACAAAAAATCAGCTTTTGTTCATGTTCGTGACTCTCCGTGCTCGGCTTATGAATTGGATCAGAGAAGAAGAATGTTGTTTAGTATCTCGACTGTAATGTTGTTCAAACTATTGTGTTTGTTTGTATGGTGTTGTTAATATTGTGTGTAACAACAGGAAGATCCATATTTGTTCATGAATGTACATTCAGAATAAAGTAAATTGCATGTGTCAAACTCAAGGCTGAAAAAAAAAAGCACAGTATTTTTCGGATTATAAAGCTAATCGGTTTTCAAGCCTCATTTTGTTCTCCTGCGTGACTGATAGCCTTGAGTTTGAAATCTGCTTTTTAAGCATTTCTCTTAACAGATGCCAGTGTGGGGTCTTTATGCACACTCAATAATATTAATAATAAAACATTTTTGATATATTTTTAAGCGCCTTGTACCAAATAAAATCGGTTCAGGTTCACTGAGTACGACCACACTGGCGCACTTATCATTTTTCAGAAAATTAAAGGATTTTAAGTGCGCCTTATAGTACAAATATTAGAGTAATGTTCAAATATTTATATAGTTAACTATGAAGTCAACAGTCAAATCGATAGAGTGTTTAGTGAAGGAGGAAAAACATTAAGATATCTAAGATTTATTGAGCCTCCAAAAATGAAAAGGCAATATTATGATCAGACTCATGTTAAACATTATACATTAATCAATGTATCTGTATTTATGGGAATTAATTAATGATATGATTTTGATTATTACATTTATTTATACATATTTCCAAACCATAATGTATATTTTTGATACATTCCTCCTCATGTTTTATTCTATCTAAGTTGTCCTTCTTGAGACACAACTGTAATCAGCACATGTTACTTTGAGTATTCTTACAGAAAGTCTCTTCATCCTCCTCCCTCGTCATAGGTGCAGCAGCTCCGGTGGTTCGTGGGCGTCGACACCAGGAGACATCATCTTCTCCCTGTAGATTCGTCTCCTCGACGGAAGCTCGGTAGAACGGCTAATTAAAAAGTGCTGCGGGTTTGTCTTCGCAGCCTCTTAAGCTTTGATGAACAGCAGCGAACGGTCTTTCATGGCTGCCAGGAATCCCAGCACCGCTGTGGATCTGTTAAATATAGCAAAGGACGAAAGTTCAGGTAGAAAAAAAAAAAAATCCCATTTGGGGATTTTTATTTTACAGTTAAGTTATTCAAAGTATTTTAGCTCCTGTTCTTTGCCAAAGAGGAAGCATCGGGGAAATCTTCAACTCCTCTCAGCCAACTGTAGACAAAAAAAGTTATGAAATCTTTTTAAAAAAAAGAGTCAAAAGAGCAGACCAGGACACGTGTCTGTCGAGAACATGTCTGAGAAGACAGCATGTGAGTAACTCACAATATTGACATTAGATCACACAACAGCTGATGACTCAAGTCACACAGCTTCTTTGTTTGCTTACAGACACAGATAGGTCAAGATATCTGGAATTACACAAGGCGTCTTCACTCATTCACGGCTTGTTTGATCCCACATTTCTCATATCTTTGCTTATAACAACTCATAAATGAAAGAAAAAAAATATCATATTCTAACACAGTAGAGGGAGTGAACTGAAGATAGTTGTAGCCATAAAAATGTACAAAGATAACTAAAGAATGAACCAAGTGTTCCAGAAAAATGCTGAAAGTTTGGTGACCTCTCACAAAAACTAAAAACATTTGAAGATACTCTGTAAAGGGAGGTGGGGGGAGAAGCTATTAAATTCAGCCGGACTACTTACAATTGCCAAAAGGAGCTCAAATTGCGGAAATAATCTTTATTTAAATAAAATATGGGCTAAATTACATTGAAATTGGACCTATTTGAATATTCAGTGGGTCTTCTTTTGCAATTGCAATTGAGTTAAGTAGCCTAAACTTTGATATATCTAGTGCTTAGTATGACAAAAATATTGTTAAAATGAGCAAATTTGACCTTTTTGAAATTTTATGTGGGTCTTTTTGCCCCCTTATCCTTGATCTGATTAAGTTTTCCTCCCCCCTTAAACCTTCACTCAATGGTCTTCAAGAGGTTTTCAGTGAATTCTCAGGATGGAGGTGAAAGCCAGAGGAGTCCACAATGTGTCCTCTGATGTTTCTTCTGCCTCAGTCAGGTCCTGATGGAGAGATGGACGGAAGTAAGGAAGCTTAAAGAAGATTGAGGCAGTAGGTTGTTGAGGAGAAACGTTTCACAAAGAGTGACGCGAGAGAGTGAGACACTTTCACACCAGTCAGGCGGAGAGAGATGTTTCTCAGGTTGCAGTCTGATGAGTACAAAAATGTCCCCCTTTAAAAAGAAAAGTGTGTTTTTCAAACTGTCGCAGTCGGAACACCTCGACTAATCCCGACTTAACATCCTGGTGATGTTTTCACAGAGCTGTGATATGACAAGAAGTTCTTGTGACTCGGCGTGTACGAGCAGAAAAGAGCGTTTTCTTGCACTGGTGAAGACCCAGAAATGTCATATTTTTGATGTATTTTCATTAAAGACTCAGAGCGCTGCACGAGCTACTGAGGTTTTCTGCTGCCTTATAGACTCACTTGTCAGATAGTATAAACATGATGTCGTCCTCACACAAGCACACACACACATACACACACATTATGCCCTTTAGTAATTGTGGCCAATGTCACAAGGTTGACCTGCAATGTCACTGCGGGTTTTGTGTGTGTGCGTGTGTGTGCGGCACATCTTCACACGTGAGTGGTGTGCTTCTCCATGTGAGTAACAACAACAACACAACTGCACAAATTATTCATGTACACAATAAAATATTCATCACACAACTGTGTGAAAAAGAGGTTTCTCACTGTAAACACATGTTGTTTATCTGCCGCGGTATCTGATCCTGCACTGGCCTGAAGCTGGAAACATTTCACCATTTCATAGGATTTATGGTTAGATTTCTTCTTTAAATATTAAATCACAACATTAGTTTGACAAACTTTGGCAGATTTGAAGGGTGGCAGAGAAAAACATTTTTGTGTTTTGTTGGGATTCCTCAGTAATAAAATCATTCAGATAACAGATTGTAAGTCCCGTAACACTACACTTTCAGAAGGCACGTTACATAGAGAAAAAAAGAAACACAATTTTATTTCCCTGTGAGTTTCAAATGGACCTTGACCCAAATATAGACACAACTTAGAACTTTTATCACTTAGCTCAGTTTCACCTTTACTCTAATGCACCTCTCTCACCTCAAGCAAACACAAACACCTCAGGATTTAAACAAACCTTCAACAATCTCCAGCTGTAATGAAGGGATTTTTTAATTATTTCCAAAGATAACGCCTTGTTTGTGATCACTTCTGATATGTTGATACGTACTTCATTTTGTTAATATTTTCTCCTCCCTGTTTTCTGAAATACTAGGAAATTCAGAATTACTTAAATACATTGTATTTGTTGTATGTATTATGTTTTTTTTTTAAATAACTGACTGAAACTGAAAAACTTCATTAAACCTGTAACTGCAATTATAACTATTATTTAAAAACTTCTGCTGCTCATTTCGATTTCGATTTCAATTTAACTGAAGTTCAGATTGGAGTGAGTAATGAACAATATAAAGAATTAAATTGAAACGGTTTACAGTATATCTGTTAATGTTATACAATTATACAAGTGGAATCACACACAGTTTTCTTTCCAAACCTTACTCAATCAAGTAAAATTGTTTTTAAAAACAACTTTCAACTCTGATCAAACCATTGTTTACTGAACTCAACCCATGTTTAACTGAACTAAAACAATTTTCAATGGAAATCGAATTATGTTTCACTTTCATTAAACTATTTTCAACCGTAATCAAACAGTTATTAAATGAAATAAAACAACCATGAACTGTAATCAAACAAATTCAAACTGAAATCAAAATGTTATTGTTCTGCCCCTTATTTACAATTTTCTGTTTCCCTGAAAAGAACATTTTACGTCATACTTAATTTATCCCATTCAGTTTATATTTAAGTTACTGAAAGCTTCATAATTTGAAGCCAGAGCGTAATCGACAACAGAAATGATTGTGATCATTGTTCTCCTCAAACGCAAGCATCTGTTTTCAAACTCTCAAATCAGAAGTGGATATTTCTGTGACACACACAAAAGCTTTAAATGAAGGAATAAACTGAATAAAAGAAACCATTATCGTCAACAAACAAGTTCTTTTGTTCAGGTTCCTGTTTTGCTCTGTAGTTTAAGGCGCTAAGAAAATGAGGTTTTCTGCTTCAAGACTGTTTAAACAAAGGCAAGCTGTGTATCTTTGTCAAGCAGATACGTCGGAGGCAGGAGAGCAAACATATCCAGTCATAATGAGGCAGTGATCGCAATGTTTGTGTGCGACACATGAACGCATATACACAACATCACAGAGACCTTTGAGCAGGGCAGAATTATTCTCTCCTGATCTGTGGCTTTTTGCTTGTGTGCGTGCTGGACTGTGATCCTGACTCAGTTGAATAACTCACGGCATGAACTGTTATGTAGCTCATGGTTTGCCAGTCGTTTCTATGAAGATGTGAGGAAGAGCACAATCCATAAAGAATGATAAAAATAAAAAAAAACGTTACTAAAACAGAAACGATAGAGAAAACATGTTTCAACATCAAATAAAAAACTTTTCAAAAGACTTCCCAGCCACCTGGGGCAGGAGGCAGGGCACCTTGCTAAGGTCTAAGGGCCATGACACTAACACACTCACACCAATGGACAATTTAGTCAACTAGTTCGTCATTTCCCTTTTGTCTTTGTTTTTATTTTTTGTGTTTTACTTTCCATACCACTTGCCCCTGTTTCTCCTTTGACAGGTAATGACGATGTGGAAACAATCGGCAATCATTGCCCCCTTTAGCTGCTACTTTAGCTGTCTGGTTCCAGTCCGTGGTGTCAGATACTTCTCCTTCTAATGCATGTAAAGTTGACATTCCTTTTGTTCCACAGCTTTTTTTATGTATTTAGTGTTTTTCAAGTGTTGTGTGCCTTTATCCTAACTGTGCTTTAAGTTTCCACTTAAATTTTTTTCTTAAACTTGCGTTGACAGCCAAAGTACTTTTGGTTTATCGTACTCTTTTCTATTGTTACATAACTGTTTCCCATTTCTTCCTATGTTTTGTATCATTTCCTACCTGTTTTTATTTAAATTTGTGTAATAAACTATTAAATCACACTCTTGTCAGGTAAAGCAAGCATCTGGCGATATGATACGTATCATGATATAGGGGTGATGATACTATATTTTGCGATATATAGCAATACTATAGGAACAAGGATATATATGGGGTAATTTTAATGGGGTTGAAATTATTTACTTCAATTAAAAGACCAAACCTAACCCTAACCCTAACCCTAACCCTAACCCTAACCCTAACCCTAACCCTAACCCTAATTCTTGATGAAGTTGTAACTGCTTGCATTTGTTTTGAAACCGAAATATGTCCAAGCATCAGCTTTAGAAGTTCATCAAAGCTTAACCTTTAATTGTTTTATTTTCTTAGAACGACAAAGTATACAGTATCGTGGAAAAGAATATGCCAATATATCGCCTTATCAATCTTTTCTAACACCCCTAGTGTCGAATCTCTGACTACACTTACTTAGCTCCAGTTAGTTCCAGATTTTCCTGACATAGATTTGTCTATAAACAGTGTGAAATATAAAGTGTGAAGCCACAGTAAGTAAGTCGAGATAAAAAAAGAAAAAAAAAGATGTGAGGCTTGTACTTTGTCAACTTAGCAACTTTTCAAAACAACAAAGTTTCCAAGGTTTTTTATGTTTATCTTTTCACACGGGTTCGTAAAAACTGCGTCACTGTTTCCCCGCATTAGTGACGTCACGAGCGGCTCATGTTTACTTCGTCGTGGTCTTCCGGCAACACACACCAGCCTTAATTGCGTTGAAACTTTTCACGGAGAGCAGTTGGTCCGCCTTAAAAAAAACACATTTTCTGCTGTTAAACTTCAAAGCCGAGCTCGCTCTTGCTGCACATCTGGCTACGTCTAATTCCCAGTCGGCACTGGGGAGTTAATTAGATTTGGAAATGAGATTTCTTGAATTTTAGTTTCCCTGGGTCGGCAAAACACGCAAAGCAGAATGCGAAGTAAAGAATTCCCAGGAGTCCACGTTCTCATCATCCAGTTTTCTGAGCGTGAAGCTAAAAGAATAAATTTGATTTCAGATCTCCTCCGTCACTGTCACTGATGTATTTGTGAGTGACATTTGTATTTTTTTTATTGATCAGGCTGTAATTGTTCAAATAGTTTATTTTAAATAGTGTATTCTTCTCATAAAAGTATATGAACAACTTTTTTTCTGTCTCTTAACTGTCCCTTAATCCTTTTTTTTTTCTGCTGAGACGACACATACCTCGCCAAGGAGCTCATTTCAAAAATCAATAAAACCGTTCAATTTTCCAATAGTTTTTTAAATGGTAAAAACCAAGTTTTTTAAGAAGGAACTGGCAAGTGTGTAACTACTAAACCTGCCAAACCTTAACCACCTTTGCCACATGGAAGCTACTTCATTTTCTAGTTCATTCTTTTATATGTGCCGCATTTGTGAAGCTAGAAGAAGAGATACAAAGAAACCATCCTCAATCCAAGCAAGTCTGCTGGATACCATCCAGATCAAACCCATCAACTCTCTTTTACGCTAGTCTCGCTAATCCTTGAAAATCCACTCACAACCTTTTTGAATGATGTTGTTTACAAAACAATCTCCTCGGTGGAGGTTATACAAATATGTGTTGTTAAATGTGTGTTAAAAAACAGTGTGTTTTGTGCTTTTAATGGGGTAAAAAGCTCATTTAAACCTCAACCAAACTCCACTTGTCCTTCTTTCCCAAATTGTGTCTGAAAAAGGTTTAAATTCCTTTCATTCTTCAGTTGCATAATGAAGCCTCATCTTTTTCGACCTTCATGTGTTGTCATTTTCTTACTTCAAGTTTGCTTGCAACAATGAAACTGCTCAAATCTTTGTACCATGTTTGTATCTGAGGTTGAGATTGTGTGTTTGTACTGTTTTAAGTAGTGTTTGAATGATGGTTCAAAAGAATAGTTTAAATTGTGATTTGAGTGTTTTGAAATGTTATGATGCAGCTTTTAATTTGAAGGTGGTTGATCTGGCAGCAGAAGAAACAAGAAGAGATGTTGCAAGTATATGGAAGTACACCAGTGCCACCAGAATATATTTCCCCTGTATAAATGTAATATATACAGTATATATATATTTTTTTGATAATTAAATTATTATGTCATTATACCTTGGTGGTATACGTTGGTGTTGAATTCAAAAGGCTACGAATAAAAAAATCGTAATAAAGAAAATCTTTAAAAGAACATTAAACATTTTTAAAATAATGGATTTTTAAAAATTAAATGATTTAGATAAAAACTAATTCAACTTTTCAATATAGAAATGAATTCAATTATTTAGAAAAAATCATTTAATGCTACAATAAAACCTAACAACATTTCAGTAAAATAAATTTGAAATGTTAAATGTTGTGGGAAAAAAACATGTATATGGTAACAATTATAAATGAAATATTTCTGTGTTAATGTCTCATGTAAAAATGTTACGTGTCTAGAAGACAGGCGTAACCTTCATATTTTTATTTCATATTCTTTCCGTGCTTCTTTGTATTGCGGCGCCCTCTATAGTCCTGGTATAACTTGGACATTTAAAAGTCTAATCGAACGAATAACATGTTGTCTAAATAACCTAAAAACGTCACACAAATGTCCTGACATCATTTCGTGACCCATAAAAACCAACATCCAGGCCCGGCTGAGGCGCCAGATGTGGGCAGGTGTGGGTTCATGGAGCCCTGGGCAGGTGCTCGCAGGCGGAGCAGTGGCAGCAGCAGCGGCGCTGATGTGAGTGGACAGAGTGTCACCGCAGAGTGCAGGAGTCTCCACAGGCTGCTGTCACTTCACGTCCACCCACCGGACACTGATGCAGATGTTAAAACACATATATTAGTCCATCGGTCCGAGTTCCCTCTCAAATAGTAGCTTTGAGTTGATCGAGTTCATAATCCTGAAGTCCAAAGATTTAGACAGTTTAACATCAAAATAGAATGATGAGATGACTCAGAGAGGGTTTCCAGAAACTGTACTTTGATAGAAGGAGAAATCACCTTCTTCCTCCAGTTACTAATAAAAGAACGATAAAATAAAAGGCATTATTATTACATTTGTTGAAACAGTCTCTTAAATGGATCTTGTACGTCTATTGTATCGTCAGTATGTGTCTGTTTGTACAAAACTCTCTTTTCATTGAAATATTTACATTAGAAAATGTGCTTAAGCCCCGCCCACTGAAAAACACTGGAGATGAAATCTTGTTTACCATAACCACAGCCACTATTCTGTAATTGGTCAAGCATAAAGGTTTGTCACCACGCGTTATCAATCCCAGAAGTCTCTACTTCCAAGAGACTTGTTGCATAAACAAAGCGGACATGAGTACAGCTGGCTGGAGGAGAAGTTAAGCCCATTATTACATCATGACGGACATGACTCTCGTAAGCACTCGTTCATCAAGATTTCAGACGTTGGAGAACTTTATAAAGTAATAACTTAAAAAAATGATCATGATGAGAGACTTACTGCATCTTGGAGAGGAAGACTTCAACATTTCAATCAATATGAGCAACTCAGGAGGGTTTAAGTTTGACATTAGTTCCAGTTTTTTTTACATATTTAACCAAAAATAAAATGAATGTTTTATCAGTCCTGCAGCTTACACACTACCTAGTAATGTTAAAATGTTCTGGCTTTTTTTTAAAAGACTAAGTTACATTACACTTTTGTGACAACAGACAGCAGTCAAACCTCAGCAGGGACCAAGGTCTCAAGCAGGCAAGATCTTGGCACCGTTTCTTTGTTATTAATGACATGGTATAATTCCTCTTACATTTTTTTGCATTCATTCTATTTTTTCTGTTATTGTTCATTTTTGTTTTTTACCATAATGTTTTTTACTTTTTATTTGGTGCCCCAACCCTGTTAGAATGATCTTGACTTTTCCAAGATTGTAAAGTGGATTTTTCACTAATGGTTGTCAAATTCCCCCATAATAATGTGCAATATTGCACAAATCATGTCATTTCCAGTCTTCTACACGACCCTGAAAGAATCCCCTCCATGTGGCTCTGCTATCTGTCATGAAAGATTAGTTTAATGCGCCTCAACATCGATAAGACACTGTGTTTACACACTCCTGGTCGGGGAAAAAACGGAGATGAATAATCAGCTTTGACACACTATTGATGAACTTTTAGACACCCACGGACTCTGCTGAAGAACACCAGCCGCCCGTCCTTTTAATTTAGTGCGGCTGCATGGGAAAAAAATGCAAAGTCACCTTCCCGGAGTTCTTTCCACTGATTTAATGAAGTCGGGATTTATTCTCCTGGATATGACTCTGATCCTCTCTCAGTGGGATGCAGGGGGGAAGGGATGCAGGAGCTGAACATCATCCGACTGGGAAACTGTTTCCTCCACTTTACGGCTGATGATCGCGACGACAACACTGAATTATCGACGTATTTTCTTTCAGTTAAAAAAGGCGTCCGCCATTATCCCGCTCTAATCTTCATCACACTCCAGAGGCCTCGGGCTTGTCACCGCGGCAGCTGTCGTGGCGAGTCTCCATATCTGGGATGGCAACAGTTTAGTCCGACGGTGACATACGAGAAGATGACACATTAAATATGGATGCTCTTCATTAGTCAGCGGGCGAGGAGGCGTGTCCAGCTGCTGGCTGTGTTTATATCTGCTCCCTGCCAACACCTGCCGACGGCTCATGAGCCTTATGAACACTTTAAGTCCTGCATGGCCCGAGGGCCGGATCTGGACCGCTAAGTCGTTTTAAGTGGCCTGTCGGACGACTGTTTCAAAATCAAAGTAGATTCATGTTCATTTTCATATGCTTAACCATCGAGACGCCAGTGTTCAACCCTATAGTTATATCAGGGTCAAAGTGACCCAAAAACACGAAAACAAATGTGTTAGTGGTATCCCTTGTGTTTTCTCTTTGTAAAAGTAAACAACCTCCGCCACTGCATATGTTTTTATGGAAGCAAGCGAGGTTGTTCATCTTGACCCCACACAAGGGGTACCACTAATACCACTTTTTTTTCAGCCTTTCAGGTGACCTTGACCCAGAGATTAGCCTTGGGGGAAAATAAGATAAGAGACAGAGATGATGGAAGTCGACAATAAGAGTAAAAAGTTGATTAAAATAATCAAGAAAACTTCAGCTCCAAATCACCCTTCCTGTCTATACAGCATGCATCGGGGGCCCCTTCTGTGATTGAGTTTATCACCTCTGGTCTGAAAACACAACAAAGATGACATGTGACGGCGTCTCGAGGGAATGTACTTGGAACGGACCAGCTTGTTGTGTTCACTTTGAAGACTCCCGGGGGCGTAAAAGCCGAGTGGAACTGGATTTTCAGGATCACAAACTTGAGAGACAGACAAAACCTGCCAGAGAGTTCTGGTTATATAATGTTTCCCTCCCCGCAGACTCCCAGCAAGTCCTTTGCAGAGAAATATAATCCTTATTGTGAGCCTCGTCGCTTTCAAATCACAATCTAGTTTGTATTAAATAACAATAAAAGTGCTGATCCCCAAAACATATATGCAAGCAAGAGGTGCAGAATGTTAAAATACAGGGTAGAAGCAGTGGCGGCTGGTGAAAAATATTAGTAGGAGATCGTTTCCAGTACATTTTCCTGCCTATCCTATGTATTACATGTAGAAATGTAACACTTTGAAAGCTAATGATCTTTGCGCTTGATGGATCTACTGACTCCTTTAAGAAACATCTTAAGACGTTTTTATTTGTTGAGGCTTTTCCTTGATTTTCTGGAACTCCTGTTATGTTATCAGTTTTTATCTTGATCTTTTAAGTATATACTTTATTGAATATTGTTTTGATTGGTAAGTGCTTTGTGACCCTGGTCTGGAAAAGCCCTATACAAATAAAAATGACTTACTTACTTACTTACTAACAATGCTCCTTGTTTGGATACAAATGAAAACCTATTTTAATTATACTATCATATACATCATACAGAATAAACTAAATTATTAAAAAAAACAAAGAAAAACAATTAACAACCTGTCCTCTGCTCCAGAACAACAGAGATACTTCATACCAAATTATAACAAGTACAAAATGCACTGCAAAGTTTACTGGCGATACTTGACATACTTTAACTTTCAAACTTGCGTGGCGCGCTACCAACTGAGCTAAAGGGCCTGGTGTGTACAAATGTTCACTATGATGTGTGACAAACATCTGGTTCACTTTTTCCAGCGCCAAAAAAATCATAGTCTGAGACGATGCTACAGAGACGTGATGTCACTGATGGGTTTTTCAAAAAGCGAACCCCGAACAGACCGGATATGACGAATAACGACACAAACCAATTTTATAATAAGGAAGTGAATCAATGCAAATATGGTTTATCAGTGTGAAGACTTCTACAAACATACAACATGATCACCGTTGATGATTATTTTAAAACTTAAAAAGAATAAATAAAAATAAATAAAATATAATTTTAAAAAAGCTGAAAATTAGGTGGAAGGGCAACGTTCCAGCGCCCTCTATGGGCCAGCTGCCCACTTACTGGAACAAAGGATGGAAGGAAGGATGGATACTTGCTTTGTGAGTAGATTGGTAGCTGTAAAGAAATGTTGGAAGCAAAACAGTTAAATGGGAAAAATATATAAAGTAGAGAATAAGAGTATGGTAAAGGGAGGGAAGGAATAAAAAGTAATAAAAGAAAGTAAGAAGGTCAGCTTTAAGGAAAAAAGGGAACCATAGGAGGAGATAAAGAGGAGGTCAACAATAAGAAGTGGAGGGAAGTTGGTCTAAGAAAAGATGGTAAGACATGACAGAACTAAACCAGGAGAGGGGGAAGAAAGAAGGGGAGGGTAAATGTACCTGGAGGATCTGAGGATGCACCGAGGGAGTTAGGGAAGGAATGGAAGGAACGAAGGAAGAATGTCCAGTATGTCAGTAGATTGGAATGTCGGAAGGAAGGAAGAGGGAAGGTAGAATAGAAGGAGAGACAGTTGAGTACCACAGTCAGAGGACGAATCTAAAAGATAATCTTTACAATTTTAAAATACAAGTGAATGATTGAATTAGAGTTGGAAAATAAAGGAGGAAATGAATGATTTATACATGAATAGTTGTGTCGTAATAATCCAGTACAGGATCAGATTCTCTGGTTTACCAACTGAAATATGCTCTTGATCAGAATGACAAAGAAAACAACCGCCCTGCAAAAGAAAGTCTTCAAACATGGTGGTCTCTTCGGCATGTGTTTGGAGCTGAAGACAAACCACGGACCAGAAGAAGTGGAAAGAGAGATGGATTTGCTGTCATGTGCATGTTTAACAGCGGGTCATGCAGCGAAGGCATCCATCAGCTCCTGCCGTGATCGAAGACTCACTATCTCCTGAAGAGAAAACACAGAAGGGAAAACAGTCGTCCGGCGACACGGCAAGGTCATTGCTATCCCGCGCAAGGTCACCCGAGAGCCACCGGGTAATTGAGAGAAGCCGGAATGGAAAGTGCGACGCTGAAAAGGCTTGACCTCCATCTGTCGGGGGGACGAAGTGAATCCCAGCCTTTACACATCAAGTCTGGGTTTTTGTGTAACGTGGAGCTGGAAATTAGAGTTTTCTTCTATTCCTGGGGCTCAGCAAAACACCAGAGTGGGGACCGAAGCTTATCTGCTGCGGGGAATTCTGCGACCGGACTCTTGTTGCTCCAAAGAAAAGCACTCTGGCAGGAATCCGAGCGACTGTCTCTGAGGGCACCTGTGCGACCGTGATTCGCTGTTTTTTGCACGTTACCTGCAGAAGTGCTGATGCCAGCGATTTGTGTAGAACTCTTGTCACCCACCCAGCTGCCCCACCTGATAGCTTTCTTTCATTTTCACTTTGGAATGTTTCGGAGAGCTCCCCTACAATGCTTCTCGGAGATCCCGCCTGTCCTTGACCCTCCTCCCCCCTTGTTTGCCTCCCCCCTGTGTGTGTGTGTGTGGCCATGAATAAGCAGCAGAAGATTGTGTTTGCAAAGGTGGCAGGTTTTTTTTTTAGAGGAGCGACTGCTAAATTCAAGGTTTTCTCTAATTACAGATTCCTCACATGAATGTGTGTATATACTTTGACCGGAGCAGAGTTCCAGACGAAGAATTCCTTGTAGGAATTGTTTCCATTTTAAATGTAAGCCCTCGGTTGTGTTGAGCTGAAGAACAAATATAAACATTACTGAATTGGAATTGTTCTTCCGACCAATCGCAGCACAACGCTCCGGAATGTGCTGTCAAAGCCTGTTTACCTCCTTCATATGGCCTCCATGAGAGCAGGGTGGGGGGACGACCGGAGCTCGGAACGATCTGTCACTGCCTCTTATTCCCGATTCCTCAACAACATCTCCCTTTGTTCTCTGTTTGTCAGCAGCTACCACTCTGCTGTTCTCCCGACCAGAGATTTCATTCCAGGTCCTTCTGTTGTGGTTATTTGAAAGATACTTTTCTCGACATTAAGATTCAACCTCAGATGAAAACCATATGAGGTCCTTGTCAAAGCGTCCATAGCATTGACAATATTTTGTTTACTTTAAAAACATAATGTATATAAAATATAGTCAATCAAATTGAAATCTGGACTTTTTTTCCAGATGTATTTTAGTATTTATTTTATAGGGGGAGGGACTTCTTATTGTTGAATAATTCCATTTCCAATTGACTGTATTAAAGCTGCACTACAGATGATCGCACATTTGTTTCTGGCTCCCTCCTCTGTTAAAACAGTGTAACTGCAAGTGCTTTTGTTTACTAAGCTAGAGAAAGACTTCCAGTCAGAGTTTGTTATTTGATATTTATGGGGTATTTTCCAAATGTCTCTGGCTGTTAATAATCACAAATTACTTACTTACTTACGAATGTCCCGGATTTTGAATTTGAAACATTCCTGTGCTTGTTTACTAAACAGCCTTGCATGCTTTAAAATAGTTATTAGGAGGAAAAAACTATTTTTCAGCTAATGAAAGAGACATTTTATCACTAATAGTTGATAAACATACAATTTCTTTTATCCTAAATGCTACTTTTTATTTACTTTATTTCTCCTGCAGACAAAATCAATCATGTTTTTAAGCTTTTTTTTTTTTAATACAGATATTAATGTCATGCAGTCTCTTGCAGCTCCTCACGCTCTGATCTAGTCTTGGCTGGGTTTTCAGATCAATATTTAATAAAAAAAAAATCAAAAAAAAATCTATGATTGCTTCTGGTTATTGCAGTCTTCTGCTTTAATCACCGAGCCTCAGGCCCAGTCAACACACAAACACACACAGATTCAGAGAAATTCAGATTATTTTCCACCTTCAGGTGCACAGATCAAAGCAACATCGCAGGCAGAATCAATATTAATTAGCCACAAAAAAACGTTTTTGGGAACTTAAACAGCATAACACATTGTTGTGTGTAATTTCTGTTGTTATTATTTTGAAAAGAATATGTGTTTGTTGTAGAAAAATGTACTTAAAAGATATTTACTGTAAAGCAAGAATTAGATGCTTTAATTATTTTGAAGTAATCATATTGTCAACCAGATATTTCTCATGTTTTGATAAAATTGGTACGACAGTGTACAAGGGCCATACACATAAATGATTATTATACATATCATATTATATGTATAATATTAAACGTAATATATTATGACCTAAAAGTCGAAACTCAAAAAAATGTATCCAATTAATTACATGATTTGTAGTTAATGAATTTAATTTATCACGGTATAAACTCAAATGGGCTAAAGATCCCCAAATAGAAAGAATTAGAATTCTTTGACGTTACAACATTTTTAAATTTTGATGAATACACTAAGAAAAGATGATTTAAAATCTCCAGCTTCTACGGTTTGTCACACTTTCGGCTGCTCATTGTGTCTGGGTTGTGCTTTTGTTGTTGGGTTGGCGAAGTGAGCACGCAGTAGCACTAACATTGAGGTTTGTCACCGCACGTCACCAATCCCAGAAGTACCTCTAAGGGACCCCTTGTATAAACAAAAAGCGTGGCATGATTACAGCTGGCTGGAGGAGGAGTGAAGCCATTATAATATCATAATGGACTCCGCTCTCGTAACCTCTTGTTCGTCAAGATTTAAAACGGGGGAGAACCTTTTTAATTAATGTTCATTATAGTATTATAACTCATACATTTACGAGTCGCAATATGATACTCTTAATTTCGTAATGCCAAAAATTAAAGTGTGTGAGGCACTTCTACTCTGGTATATTGATGCCCGTTTATTATTCATTAAATGATTACATTACAGTTTGTTAATTCTGTCTCTTGCACCAGGACAGCATTGGTGGGTTTTGATCGATGATCCACTTTACTCGAGTGAACATTTCGTTATCTCTCACTGCAAAAAAACACAAAATCCTTCACACAGTGAGGAGGTTGTAGATCATTAGTCCGGACTACTAAACCCACCATTCTTACTTATACCTTCTCCATGTGAGTGGCTCGTCAATTCCCATCAATGAACGAGGCCACGAGGGACTTCAGGAAGTGACCTCTCGACCCGAAAACCCCCTTATCTAACCTTGAGAATCCTGCTTTATTGCCTCTCTGTTGTCTTCATTGGCTTATCTTGTCTGGTCATCGCAAAAACACACCGACCTACTTCTTACCTTTTGACTACTTGAGTTCGATGTATATGTGGAGTTAGTGGTTTTATGTCCATGAGACAAAACCCCAAGTATCCTACCTTTATCACGAGGCTTGTAACTGCTCAGCAGCACTTGCTTCCTTCAGTATTGATTTTAAATCTCTTCCTCTGAGGTTTTGGTCTAAAATCAGGCGCGATCATTAGTCATGGCTGCAGAAGAGGATGCACGGCAGACCGGTTACACCCGGGGAAGGAAGATGTTGGAAGATTAAAGCAGGTATTCGTATTGATTGGCAGCTAGGTGACTATTGATCGAGCACAGCACCAATTTATGACCCTCAAAATAAATTGGGTGAGTCAATGACTTCACCGCTGAGCCTAATAAACAGAGCTGCG
The DNA here is from genome assembly GCF_982586985.1 of Callionymus lyra. Classification (NCBI taxonomy): domain Eukaryota; kingdom Metazoa; phylum Chordata; class Actinopteri; order Syngnathiformes; family Callionymidae; genus Callionymus; species Callionymus lyra. The sequence continues at coordinate 23,220,395 of NC_141822.1, forward strand.
CACAATATCCCCAAAATGTGATCTTTTGAATGAAAGATAATTTAAAGAAAAGGAAAAGGAAAATGCCACGGCCGTTCAATTTTAACCTCATTTGGGCTGCAAATAACCTGTGCGATGACATTTCTCGGTTTTGTCACCTTCATTCAGCGAGTCTCTGCATCCCATAGGAACGTTTTGACCTTTTAAAATGACCTTTGGATCAATACCACAACAGATACAATTCTTTTATATTCATGAGGTTCCACAAAGGAAAGGCGACACTGTATAACATTAGAGCACATTCATGCAGATTGAATATGGAGCGTAAGAAACCTAAAGGCAGCAACACAAAATGATGCATTCTTTTATAATAGGTTATTTTAATGTAGCAAAAATCTAAATTGTTGTATTTCAGATGGTTTTATTTTTGATAAGATGAGAAGGAAAACTGGTTGTTCATTTCATTAAACTGGCGATTGTTGAGTTAGAGCAAGACAACGAAATCTTCATTTTTAAAGCATTGATTTTTAAGTTGAACATCTGGAACATAATTTTCCAAAGAAGAGGAAAGGGATCTTGAAAAGAGACCGGCTTCAACAGCATAAACCAGACTAAACATAACACAAAAAAATCATTTAGATCATCAAGTAATAAAGCTATCATTACAAAACTGCTTTAAGTGATGTCATCAATATGGATATGGACGGCAATTAGCTGGTCATTCATACAACTTGATGCTCAAGTGAGGTGATACATGGATGTGGTGTAAAACTGCAACAACAGCATGTCAAATTTTGATTATTTTCTTATTTTCACTTTGAACAGTCATGACCAATGTTGTCCAACTCTCTAACCATATTTTTAACAATGTTCTTTACTACAAAACCTGTTCTGGAAGACCTGCCCGAGAGTCTGTGAGTGTCATGTGACCAAGTGAGTCAGGGTAGTACTGAGAGACTTTTTTAAATAACCAGAAAGATTCATTTAGAAATTGACCCAAAAAGAGAATTTTTCCAGTTTTGTACACAAACACACTTGTGGTACACGGCAGCTCCAGTTAAGGTGCCACAACATTGCAGTAACTTTGTTCCATCACTGCAGGGAGCCACTTTAAAAGCTATTTTGGTTACGTAAACACACATCCCGGCGACTGAGATGCTTCAATGTCTTGTCTCCTGCTTTAACTGTTAAGAAACCGCAGTGATTGTATGTCCATCACAAACATGTGGAACAGACATCGTATTAATCTCACTGATGCTTTTGATGCTCAAACTCCAGAAAAGATAAGAAACTCTATGACAGCTGCTGTTTCTCTTCTTTTGCCCCCCTTTTTTTTGCAGAACCCTTGATGTCCCGGGATTTGTCTGCGAAACGGTCCGCTGTGAAATATTTCCCTCGTAGTTGGAGTTCATCAGTTCTTGTCTGCCGCTGCCAGCCCTATGATTGTTTGTTACTTTTTTTAAAGGAAAACCATGAACATATCTTTCACGATCAAAACCAGTAGAATTTTAACAGTTGGTCTAGGATTTCCATCAACAAGGCAGTGGTTTTTTATCCCATGATTGCTGCAGGAGTTATATATGACTTTCCGATGTCAGCAAAAACAAGTTGCCCAATTTCTTTTGGAATTATGAATGTAAATACATTTAAAACTGTTATTTAAACACATGTATAACTGTAGCTATCTCTTAAAACAAGGTAATACGGTTACTTGGATACGAAGTGAAGGTCTTGGAGGTGAAACAATGGTAATAAATTGTTATTAAGTTTTATTTAAGTGTGGTTATTTGAGGCAAACCTCTAAGCATGGGTGGTTCTGAAGGTGAAAGGTAGACCCTCACACATGTGCTAGTAAAAATCCTCATTATATAAAACCTCTATTTGTCTCTTCCATTAGTGGACCAGTGGGACAAAGATTTAAATCTCTCTTTGCCTCTGGATTACAAATGGAACACCAACGAATTAGCTGTCAAATAAAAGGTGTGACAATATATCAAGATGCAGACTCTGGACTCCTGAGCCCAACTGGAATTTCACCACTATCGCTCATCCAGAGCACATTCCACTGCAGATGTCACCGACTGGCAAATTACCGGAAAAAAAATGTTGAATAATAAACCGGCACCGGAGATATCTCGTGCCAGACGAAAAAACCTGGACGTATTTTACTGGATTTCCTGCCAGAGAAGGCTTCATGGAAGGACTGTAGGTTTTGTCCCGGATCATTAAACCCCCTCACCTGATTCCTCTCCACCTGTCAAGACGAACAGCTGCGGGGAATTCAGATGCAGCACGCGATGCTGATGGTAACACGATCAGATAAGAGATACCCCCACCAAATTAGGTCAGCCTCGGTCGGATCATTGCGTCTGTCTGATTGAGGCGAGGGTCGGCGCTCTCACCTTGTCTGGCGCACCAACACTCGTGGACTGTGTGCTGGCAGACATCGGCGGCAACAGCAGAACAATATGGTCACGGTCCAGCGCGCAGCACCCGGCCAACGCCTGGAGACCTCCAAACTAGTGGAGGGCGCTCGGTTTTTTTTTCTGTGAGTCAGAGAGCGAGGACGGGGCATGTCGGATTTGTCGCTAGGCCTTCGTTTAATGGAGCCGCGGAGCAAAGGTTACCGGGACAACCGGGGTAGTAAACATTGGGATTACTATTACTATCGACGGCTCCTGTGATTGACAGCCCTTTTGAAGGAATTCCTGTAGTTTAAACACACTGAAGGTGCTTGGATCGATGGTCTTCGTTTACGGGGCTCACGATTACTGCGATGAATGCGAAAGGTGACGGGCAGCGGTGATGACCTCACAACTATAACCCTTTAGATTTACGGACGCCGGAGAGATTGCTTCTGGTCTGGCCTCGCAACATTGACTCGAATATTTCTTGCTGCTAATGTCTGCAATATTTCTTTCTCCATTGTCTTTGACTATCTTTTCGTTTCAGCTCTGCTGAAGAGACACTATTGGAAGTAAAGAAGTGAAGAGTAAAAGCTGACAATAAAGGTTAGACAAACAAAACCCTGTTGTCAGGAGTTCTATTGGAACCATTTTATTTATGAAGCACTTAAAAACGACACACTGAGTGCAGTAGAAAATTGAATAAAACATACAATAAATTACACAGAGAGCTTTTTTAAAAATGCCAAGAACATGTAAAACCATGAGACTGTAAGGATATAAAATAACAGGATTAAATATGATTAGATGTGTTCTTGGATTAAAGCCAAAGAATAAAAGTGTGTTATAAGATTAAAAATGGTCTGTTTACTTCATACTTATTTGTGTTATTATGTTTATTTATCATTGATGTTACAGAATTTTAAATGTGTCTTTTTTTTTTGCAGATATTTCTTCCTAATGCAATTTTCTTACAAATTACATTTAATTTAATAAATGAAAGCCAGGAGCCGCCGAGTGCTCTGACCCTGCAGCGACAATTGTTCCCTTATAAGGAGAGAGGAGGATGTTTGCAGTGGACGGGAGGTTTGATTGATTGGGACCCGCATGGACACCAAGAGACATCTTTGGTCTGACACCGAAAAAAGACGTGTTTGCTTCCAGATTTAATCACTTTCTGTGAATGTAATTGTAGACGTCGGTTGAGCGCTGGTCTCTAAATGACCATTCAGACTCAGGCAACTTTATTTTCCAAAAGGTTCTTTGGCCACGGGCAGCGGTGTCATGCTGGTGTGTGTAATACAGCCAACAAGAGTTAAATCAGCCCCGGGGCCGGTAATGTGTGATGAACTGGTGTGAGCGCCCCCAGCTGTCGACTAGCATTAGCCACCGCTGCTAAATGATACTGGTCATCTCTGGAGGCTCATTAAGGCTTTAATAGTTTAACTGGCCGTGTGTGACTCACGCGTATGATTTAATCACTATTGCAGAAGTTAAACTTAAATACATTTTAAACGAAGCATCTGTGTAACATTTTTACTTTTAATTAATAATAATATTAATTCAAATCTAAAACGGCGTCGTTCTAAAAAATAGCTACGCAGAGTTTGTTGACATTACCAAGTCAAAACAAGTCAACCTTTTTAAGCTTTTTGAATTAGTGCATTTGGATATATTTTTACATTTATATTTTAAATATATATATATTGAAGAGTCTCTTTGTTCATCGCAATTGTTTAAACTAATGTAAAAACCCAACTCTCCTGACTCACATGTTTTAAATGTCGAAGTCTTCCTTTCCAAGATGCAGTAAGTCCTTCATCATGACTCGGTTTTGAACTTATTCCAATATAAAGTTCTCCCCCGTCTGAAATCAAGTGAACGAGGTTACGACTCCAGTCAGCTGCAATCACGCCTCGCTTTCTTTTTACAACGAGTCCCTTGGAGGTGGACACTTCCAGGATTGTTGACACGCGGTGACAAACCTTGATAATGGACTAATCACAGCAGAGTGGGTGTGGTTCTGTTTTGTACAAACATACACATACTGATGAGTACAATAGAGATCCAAGATTAAATTAAGAGACACTTAAATCAATACATAAGTTATATATGATATAGCTTAAAATATTTGTCTAATAAGAATTAATTAAATATAGCCTTACTTTTCAAAACCAGATGTTGACCTTGGGTGTATTAGAACATGAAATAACCACAGTCCCAAAAATCTAGACCAAGTAAAACGAAATATGTGCACAAGCTGGTGACAGAGTCCTACCTCAAAGTCTAAATCCAATTCTTAAATAATCCAACAGACGAGGAAATCCAAACAGGCTGGTAACAAGATGCACAATCCTCCGGCAAAAGTGTAAGATGAGCTGATGCCAGTCTATGGAAAGTGGGGCGTATATAAAGACAAGAAAACTTTAGATTGGAGGGAGCAGTGTGAAGCACCATCTGGAACTTCCCCTTGAACAGCCTGCAATACCATCCAAAATGAAAAGCTAACGGGCAGCGATTGTAACAGAATTTGTTTGATATCCACCTGGAGGACAGCAATAGCGAACACTGGAATTCTCCAGTGTCTTATAATTGTACTCTCAAAGAAGAGATGCCCTTGCTGTTTTTGTTTTGTTTGTTTGATTGTTTTAGCTTCGAGAGGTGTTTTTATGAGGCTACAAAAGGTTTCTCTACACTGGGTAAATTATTATTTACTATGAAACTAGATTTTCACAGTAATTTATGAAACTTTCCGCTGCAGTAGACAGGTGCTAAAACATCTTTAACGATAACAACAACCACACAGGTGAGAAATTGAAGAAAACTTCTCCAAGATTGAAGACGTGTTGATCAATAATGAACAAGTTAGACCAACCAGAACTGTTGAGTTATGACTCTGTCAATGATTGATATTCTGCAACAAAAAAAAAGAAGTTATATTCGCATGACAGTGTGAAATCTGCCTGTCGGTTCTGATTCCTCCGGCTTCCGACATGACAGGAGTTATTTTTACACACTTTAAGAGCCCTTTCCTTGTCGACAGCACACACACACTGTAATCTGAACAGACAGTGCTGTGAGACAGTGGCAAGGTTTTACATGCCTTCAGAAATGTCAGGATTTCTTTCCTGCAGCTGCACACACACACTCTCACACTCACACACACATGCGTGAGGATGTAGCTGGAGTTTAGTTAGACTAACATTTCTTGGAGGCTGAAGCTAATTCACTGGCAGGATGAATCTCAGAGCCATTTTTAAATGTCAGCAGAGACTTTTCAATAAAAATACGAAAACCTTCATTCGTCTTCTGCATCTTTAAACACCTACAATGGAAAATAATTTGCCAGTCCGGTATTCTGACCTTCAGAGTTCCATTTATCTATACCTGCACGTCGCATTTGCGACCCGCTAGCTCGCGGTGACCTTAAAGAAACGTAGATACTGTGCGTAAAGTTGAGTCATTCTGTTTTGTAATTCTTTCTGATACGATTACACTTTCAATATGCTTCAACTGGCATAAAGTCTCCTGGTGTTGATGCAATAAGAGTCATGTATGTCAGATTAGTAAACAGCAACAGATCACCTGAGCAGGTTTCCTTCTCTCATTCAGGAATTTTGAGAAGCTTGTTTTTCTTTTACAATTCATGGACATCTAGAGGTGAACTTGCAGATTGCAGTAAAATAAACACTTGTTGTTTTACTTTGGTTGTGGACATGTAGCATTCAGTCTGCTAAAAATCTTCTGAGCTGAAGTGATTTCTACTCCAACAACGAAGAAGGATTACATTCTGTCCATCACAAAAATGTGAGGATAAATATCTTCATCCCCTTTTCGTGCTTTGCAATGATTCTTTCTTCACTCAGCTAACAGGATTCTCTGTGATCGAAGCTGCTAGAATGACAGACATAAATAAACGTTCATATGCGAAACATTTTTGAGTGGAATTATTTTCTGAAGCATGGTTTGTTTTTGATCTACTTCAGAGCAGTGGGTCAGACACAGAGTTTTCATAAGAAGTACTTATTGAAATGACCAGGACAATAAAACCAGAAACAGACAAAAGAGACTTCATCTCTTTTCAGTATAAATGTAGTATGTGAGAGGAGAAAGTGGTGACATTGCAGTTACACTGTTCTGACACTAGGGTGAGCTAGAAACAATATATTCAACTGTTTTGCTACTTTTAGGGCAGATATTAGACATTTTTCTTTGCTCCAGTTATTTGGATTAGTTGGGTTTTTGTTTTGTTTTCACTTTTATAGTGTTATAAAAATGTTGTTAGATTTTAAATTGAAACAGTTGTTTCCAACAAGCAGTCTTGGGCCTGATTCCAGTCCTTGATGGATTTGATTTACACCAGGCTGTGGAGAAAGTAAAACATCCTTTAGTTTCGGTTCTATTGATTATTACTGTCTCAAAGGTGTTTCAATATCATATACAGTATAAATACGTTTTAAATAGGGGGTTTGATAAGTCAAGACGCTTGGTTCGGTCGAGTTAGCTAAAAAGAAATTAGCCTGAAAAGTGACACAATTGAGTGAAAAACAGACACTATATGGGACTAAGTTGTTGAAGATGCTGATTCAGCAACATTGTGAGATGTATTTTTCATGAACTTAAAGTTTGTTTCCTTTGCAGTTGTTTATTTTTTTTTTTCTGATTTATTTTTCACGTTTAACTCAGATCTGTTACATTTCTGCCAACATTACAACGTCCCGCGGTGTGTAAATAGTTTGGTGACCCTTGACTTAAAGTGTTGCCATCATGTGAGCCTGCAACCTAACTAAAAAAAAACAATAAATAAAAATATTATGTTTTGTATTTTCTATTACAATTAAACCTGTAATTAAAATAGCAATAATGCGACAAACTGTCTTTTAATACTTAAATTAAAAAATAACGTTAAGAATAGGGATAATATGGCTATAAAAGAAAGAATCTAAAACTTTCATTTTGAGGGGAATTTAAAAGTAATTACATAATATACTTTCTAAAGACATTTAAAAGATAATCATTACGCACCATCTTGCCAATAACGACATTTCAAAGTTTTCTAATCCTTAAAACACTCCCACACTTCCCAAATTCTACAATAATAAGCCTTTCGAGCTATTTAACAACACTATTTGAGAAGTGCATCATCGCCTGGATTTATCTTGAAAACAGCACGTCTGGTTAAAGATAATAAAACGAGACACTAACGCTTAATTAAACGCAAAATATAGCTGTTTGCCTGGTGATGATATATTTATTCAAATGATCTAATTTAAGAGAACAAACACATGTTTGGCTGAGGAGATAAAGTGAAGATAAAACTGGGAAAGAACGTTGGTTCTGTATGTTAAACAGCTCCTGTGTTTACCTGCAGTGTTCTAAAATTACACGTCTGGAGAATAATGATATGTAAAATAGTGTAAATGATCACTTAGTCACACACGACAGTGTCTAACATGCAAACCGTGTCACAATCATCTCCCTCGTAATTACCTCTCCCGTGAATTTCAATGAGCTGTCGGGGCGAGCGCTTCTCAGGTACGACGCTGGTGTCGTCTGCTAGGAGGTGTCACCACTTGGATGCACCCTCGGGTGTCCCATACATGTTCATGATACTGTGTGCAAACACACACACACACATGAGCTCATTAGTGACAGTGGCCTGAGGCTGACTGCTGGGGAAAAGGTCTAATTGTGCGCTTCAGTGACAGTGACAGTGCTCAGAGCACTTTGGAATGCACTTCGACAAATGAGCAGCGGGTGAAAGCACCTACAGTACGACTCCCCAGTCTCTGATCTCTTCTGTAGAAGCCGCTGTGTCAAGTGAAAATCTCGGCAAAGTTACTGTAACTTTTTCCGGCACACTCGAGATCATTGGGAGTGAGAAGCAGGAAGTGGCAACAATGTGACAAAAATAAAGTTAGACACAAACATAGCGGGAATCAAAACGTAACTGCTATTTATGGAAGAACCTCCGCCGCCGATCTGGTGCAGTGCTTCTGTTACCCTGTTGAGACCTGCGTCCTCATATTCATAGTGACGTCATGACAATACCACCATTTCAGGGAAAACACGATGACAGGAATTATCAGCAAAATACTTCTACAGCAGCTCATTAGTGAGACTGTCTGACGACTTAACGCTCTTCTTAACCCTTGTTTTATCGCTGGGTCAAGGTGACCCGGTGGCCAGAAAACACACATGTGTTTGTGGTATCCCTTGTGTTGCATCGGGGTCAAGGTGAACATTTGTTTTCAGGCCACCAGGTCACCTTAACCAAGAGATAACACAAGTATTAACACCACTGATCTGTGAAGGATCCACGTAACTGATGATCAATTCTTCCCTCACTCTTGAACAAAACCATAAAATACTTCTCCATTACCTACTCCATTTGGGGCCAGATCTCATCTGCCACCTGGGGAGGACCAGCCTTCAAATGTATGTATAATAACATCTCTGTTAATTGTGTCAATATATTTATAAAGGATACAAAAAAGTCAGACAATAAAACACATTTTATCAATGGTATAGTAGTTGTTTTTTTGTGCTCATAAAGCATAACAATACCAGTGTTTCGAAATGTGCTATATAAATAAAGTTTTATTATTATAATTATTATTATTATTATTATTATTATTATTACGTCCCTTGTGCCCCCGATGGCCCATGAAAGTAATAAAAGAGACATGAAACAAAAGCTCATACTTGACACGTTAATGACTTCCAGGGATTCTTTGAGAAAGGATGTTCATAAAAAGAATCACTTAAATCTTCTTCTTGTCTAAACAAATGAATGAATGTTAAAGTATGGTCAGAGTTGGAGGTTGTCTTTTCCATGAAAACATTGAGACTCTGGAGGAACTTGTGGTTCAGGACCTGAAGATCCTGCTCCCGCATCCTGTAATATCTCATTGACATTGCTCAAGGGCAGCTGGGAAGTGTTGTCTGAGGTTGACGAGTAGGAAATAAAAAGTAGATGGACTGTGTCAAACTCTGCGTCCATGTTTGGGAAACAAGATAGAAATGTATCTTGGCTCTCTATCTAAATTGTTGTTGACTTGGTGGTGACCTAGAATATTTTATATTCAGCTGCTGCGTTGACTTCCTTCTTCTCCTTGGGTGGTCCCTAAGTCAGCCGGATTTGTTGAACTACTTGATGTTTCTTTTGTTTCTTTTGCTATTTTCAACTTTTGGTTTAAATAAATGTTTGTTTTTTTTCTTTTCTTCACTGGCTTATTGTGTCCGTAACATGAACTCTAAAGATTTTCAAACATTTTATTCGTGTACCAAATTGACTTTTTGATCATTTTTAAATATATTTTGAGTAATTGATTAAATATTGAATAAATTAAAACCCAAACTACAAACTGCTGAAACTATAATAACTCAATTAATATTATGACCTGTGATAATATGGCTGTACTGGAAAATATCTAAAAGCCTTATTTCAAGGTGGATTTAAAAGTAATACCATGTTCAATGACAATACATATATTTTAAATATAGCTAAACAAAACTTTTAATGGGTTATTAAAAATTCCTCTGGATTATGATCCACGATGACCTTGACTTCTATCCCTGTAGAGTAGAACCACCAGATGTAGCAGACCTGGGCAAAGTGTGTGGCCCTTTGTCAGCTCTCATGAGGTCAAAGTATGATCATGTAAACTTTACTCTAATTAACAACCAAATATTTTGTTTTGTTTTAGTCCTTTTTTCCTCTTTTCTCTTCCCTCCTTTTTTGAGAGTGTTTAAGAAAATAACAGAAATAAAAAAACATGCCTCCTATCATATTTTACAATTAAAGAAATATGTTTTAAGGTTTTGTTTCTTCTTACAAAAGTCACAGTATTTAATTTCCCTGAGAAAATGGAATTGGCGTCCCTGAGATATAGGACCAGCTTCTCTCCCTCAACTGTTACACTTATGAACACAGGCTCTGAAGAAAAGTAGTTTTGTACTGGTGTGTGTTTTTTTTTGTATTGTACTGTAACTTCCTGCAAGACAGGAAGTGGTAGCAGTTCTAGTTGTAGCATTGTTATTGGTTGTAGTCTTAGTAGAATTAATGATATAATTTGTGTTATCGCTAATGTTTTATCCGTCTCTTCATGCAGTTGTGTAAGTGTCTCGAACTAATTTGACTCGATTCTATCGAGAGGACATGGGAAATGTTTATTTTAAAGCTCTCACCGTATGGAAAAATGCAGCGTTAGAGATATGTTTGACTGTATCTCCACTGTGTTGCTTACTTCATCCTTTTTTTTTTTTAACCCTCCAAGCATTGACAGTTTTAATGATGCATTCACTCACTCCCCGAGCTCACGTCAGCCGACTAATGAGGCAGTCGAGTGCTTCTCTATTCACATCGGTTCTGCACCATTCATGCCCTCGACACACTGGACACGTTCTCCAATTGAGAAGGAAATCAAGTTTAAAAAGAGGAGCGGCGATGAAATTAATTTGTAGGTTAAGACCTGATGAATGAGCGCCGCTGCAGAGATCGCACCCCGGGGACGTATGGACGAGGCTTCTTTGACATTGACGACGGTGATCCGGCGTTTATGCTGACAGCAGGGGTGAAACACTGCGACTAATGTCCTGGACAGAGAGCACATTAGTCACATTAGATTACGCTCCACACTTGAAGTGCTAATGAAATATCGCTCTTTGACTAGAACATCGAGAACAAGGGTTGGGAATACGATATTGATAAGTTGTCACCCCTTAAAGCATTTGAGCTCATGGAGGAAAATCTATTCCCAAGTGAAATGGAGAATTAAAACCATGGTAAAAATGACTTAAAAAGGTTTTCTTTGTTTTAATTGAGTCTCTTCTTTGCAGTCTTTTTTGTCAGCACGGATACAAACATAGTGGCTACAAAGGTTATATTCTCTCAGCACTGAAACCTGCTGTGAACACACCACTTTTGTGAATAAATATGCATCTGAAATTAGTTTTGCTCTTTTTCTTAACCAAGAACAAACATGTCTGAGCACATCATTTTAATAGTTAAGCAATAATTACCAGCACGGGTAAAACACAAAGGAGATGGCCGCCTCTGTTTGACTTACTTGCTTAGCCCCCGTATAAACAGAGCGATTCACCCACAATTCAGATTTACTCATTTTCTACTCACCCTTATGTCAACTAAGTAATTTATATTTATATATAAAGCACTTTTCACAGACCAGGGTCACAAAGAAATTAAGAAAAAGCCTGCAGAAGTAAAAAGGTCTTGAGATGTTTCTTGTTGAGTCAGTAGACTCTATGAAATGCAGAGGGAGGGGAATTTTGTTCCAAAGCTTAGGACCCATCAGCAGATTCTACTCCATAGACCTAAGAACCCGAGCAGGGGTGTAAGGCTGGATCAGATCACTGATGTCAGGAGGAGAGTGACCATGAATAGATCTGAAAGTAAAAACCAGAAATTAAAAATTTCTGAAAGAAAAAGGAAGCCAGTGAGTTTTAAGGATCGGAAAAATGTGAGTTCTTCTACTAGAGCAGGTCAGAATTCTCTCTGCAGAGTTTTGTATTACCAGAGGCGAGACAGCTCCTTCTTGTTTACTAACTGTTGGGAAAGATTTCAGAGTTATTCTTCATTTTTTGAGCTACAGGCAGAAACAAAAGGCCATACGGTCACGAAGCGCCATCACCTTTAGACGTATTGAAGTTTTTTCCTTTCTCTTTTACAGTTTCTCTTGTCGTGGCTTTAATACAAGGTAAGGTAAGGTAAAACGTTATTGATCTCTCAGGAGGTCTCCTTCGGGAAATTGTTTAAAATTGTTTAAGGAGGACACTACAGAGAAGAAGTATGTATATATTTGGATGATTATAAGTGCGTCTTTTTTGTACAAAGTAAAGACCCCCTACTGTCAAAATGGAAAGTCCCAATATTCAAGGCTCCCCTAGTGTCGGAACAGTGTGATATACTTGCTGATTACCTCTTCGATTTTCCTTTTTTGAGGGGGAAAAGTTATCTTTACCTATTTTTCTGAATAGAGTGTAGCTTCACTTCAGATGAAAGCCCGTTGAGGACTTTACAAGAAGGTTGAACGTTCACTTCCAGCGTGAGTCAATCTATGTGGAGTTCGCTCGTGTGTGTTTACTTCAGGAACTCACAAGTATCTCAGCTTCCACAGACATACTGAGTATGAGTAGGTGTGTGCATGAGTGCCTGTTTGTCTCATTGTGCTGGGGATCTGTTCATCTCCCACCTCTTGCCCTAAGTAGCTGGGACAGGATCCAAAATTCCCACCAGCCAGAGAATGAATGAATGACAGAACAGTTTGCAAAAGGTCAATCACATTTTCCTTTTTAGTCTGTTGTGTGTGTTAAGCAGGGACTCTCACAGCAGCAAACCTGAGATTTAAAAAGTCAAGGTGTCAGTGAGGAAGAGAAAACTGAAGACGTTGTAGTGTAGGACAGAGACACACTTTGAAAGATAGGATTGAAGGGCCGTCACACGAGTGTCTGGGTTTAATTCCTGTATCAGCAAACAAGAGTGACCTCCAGGGCGGCGGTGCTTCAAGAAAACATCCTCGTATGTCAGAGCTTATCAGAACTGCTGTGTGATTGCGTGTGTGTGTGTGTGTGTGTGTGTGTGTGTGTGTGTGTGTGTGTGTGTGTGTGTGCGTGTGTGTGTGTGTGTGTGTGTGTGTGTGTATCTGTTTGTGTGTGTTTGTGTGTGTGTTCTCTTGGATCTGGTTCTCGTACTTTGACAGTTCAATTACCAACAACACTTTGTGTCCTGCAGATACATATGATTTCCTTTAATATAAATATATTAGGATTCACAAACTGTTTGGTGTCACATTAAGTCATGACACCAGAAATAGAAACGATTACGTTCTTGTCAAAAATGGCTTCACAGCCAATAACAGGTTTTATAAATGCGAAAGTCTCATTGTTTAATTGTTTATAAACATGGCTTAGATCATCTTAAACAGAACACAACATTAACAACATTTATTTCAACATATAAATTATATTCTTTTATAACATATAACTTATAATATAATAAATATATAATAAATTCTGGCCGAGACTTTTAGGTGCGCTGAGCGAACCTTGGGTTTTGGGCGAGAAGGTTGTTGGTTTTATTCCTATGTGAGGCAATTCTCACTCAATCTTGATGGGAACATGGGTCTGTGTTTTCCTTGTAAATTTCAGAAACAAACAGAGGTTAATTGACCCACCTTCAGGAAGGGAATGGATCGATGGATAGATGGATAGTGGATGGATTTTTTTCTACTATGATAATCAATGAAAGGCAAAGAAACATGTGGAAAATAAAACTGACACTACACGCCAACCCTGTGGACTCTACGATGACATGAAGAGTCACGGAGGACGGTTGCTTCAGGGATTGGACGCCTGTTGAGTCAGAGGCGATGACGGTTCCTCCCCTTCAATGACGGGATGATCGGATGATCTGAATGTATGTGTTCAACATATGTCTTTGTCTCTACGGGGGAAGAGAGGCAAAACCCTCAATCTGCCGTTCGATCTACTTTCCAGCCCTTAGCTACACAAGCTTGAAGTAGTTACCGATATAATTCACTGTCGGGTCTCCCAACTCTCTCTCTCTCTCTCTGAGATAAAGAAAGAAGCTTGAAGTCATCGGGAGAGGAACTACTGCTAAGGAATCTAATCAGGATGTCGCTTTGGTGAAGTGTTCCCTGAACGTCCAACTGGGAATGACACTTTTCAGAGATTGTCTCCTTCCTGAGCTAGGAATGCATAAACAAGGCTTGTTGGTGTAAGAAAACATCAGTACACTGCAATATTTTCAATGTTTTTATTTGTATTTATTTATTTATTTTGGCATTTAAATCACATCTCATTTTTAATCATAGTTTTGTTATGGTTTATATGTCAATACAGAGTGTGTAAAATAAATTAAAAAAAACTTTTTTTTATTTACAATTAACAGATATACTCACAGCATTTGTTCACTTTTGAGTTGCAACTTCCGGCCACTAGATGCCAAGAGTCATTACATCCTTGAAATCCAGTGAGATCCAGGTGATGACTGAGGATGAGAGGATACAGTCGGGCAGTTTTTAAAGTTGATGTTTACATATATTTTAGTTTCAAAACAAATTAAAGTAGTTACAACTTCATCAATTGTCATGCGGACTGTAACACCAGAGTCAGGTACTCGGACAATAATGTGAAAATATCCTTGTTCCAATAGTATTGCAATATATCGCAATTTATTGTATCGTTGCCCCTGTATTTTGATACGCATTGCATTGCCAAAATAGTGCCAATACACACCACTGGTTGCTACATATGATCATAAAAAAGAACATAATTCTGTTTCTGCCCAGTGTTCTTCAGTAACACGGCTCAGGGACGAGAAGAACTAAGTGTATCCAGGCGTATATATGTGTGTGAAGCCCACTGAGGCTCCATCGAGGTGCTCGCAGCAGTGGATCCTATGGGAGAGCCGTTGACAACTAAGCTCTCATCACCACAAACACACACACACACACAAAAGACATGTCACACTAGCGCAGCTGCCCTTCATGGTCCGGGGGTAAAGTCCCTCTGCGAATCCTGTCAGCTCAGAAAAAGTGTCACTCAGCCGTTCCTGTTGGCTACGGAGATGCGTCGACTTCGGGAAACCGAACGATAGTAGGCGTCCTTGTCCATCAATACTTTAAAGTGGAAAACGTGCTCACAAATTCAATATTGTAGGTTTCATTCACGACAGATCTATTTCGATAGAGAAGACATCCCAGCAGTTGTCACTCTTCAGAGGCTGAGAGAAGTGAAGAGGTTTGGTGAAGTGAATCTTTGTGCATTGATAGATGTTTCACACTTCACCCTAATCTGAACTCTACAGTTGTGTTTCATATTGTGTCAGATATACAAAATGATTCATGGCTGTCAGTTCAACGAAGTATAAGCTTCAAGCATGATGCAGAGAATTAAGTTTGTGGTTTGTATCGAATTATGTGTGATTACCTTGATGTATTGGCTTTGTTTGTCGGTTTGTAATCGGTCTTTCTTTCTACCATTTGACTTTATTCTTGACAACATGAACATGTTTCGTCTCTGCTCTATAGAATAAAAAATAATTTAAGAGTATAAAACCGGGCTTTAAACTCAATTCTGAATCCTTAAATCACACATTTGTCTTGCTTGAAGTCGTTTTCTCAATTAGCTTCTGCACAAAACAATGAACTTTTAGTATTTCCCAACACCAGGAGTGACACAAAGCAACAAAAAACTTTTTATATTAAAATGTTACTTCTACTTATTCTTACTATTATTTATT
The DNA here is from genome assembly GCF_982586985.1 of Callionymus lyra. Classification (NCBI taxonomy): domain Eukaryota; kingdom Metazoa; phylum Chordata; class Actinopteri; order Syngnathiformes; family Callionymidae; genus Callionymus; species Callionymus lyra. The sequence continues at coordinate 23,236,064 of NC_141822.1, forward strand.
GGCAGACAGTCTGGTCAATGTCTTCAGTGTATTTTTACTATCATATCATGTACATCACAGGATATGTCTCCATGTGTACATTATTCTTTAATCTCATATATGTCATTCCATTATGTTTTTAGAGTCGCCTATTGGCATTTAGTGTATGTTTTATTTAATGTTCACCGCCCTGTCCCTTAAGATGTACCATAACCCTAACTGAATATGTAAATTTTCGAATTTGGGATTTGAAATAAAATAACTTGTATTTTGCTGCCATCTTCTGGAAGAAAATATACTCATATTATGTCTAAATTTCCCAATGGCTACAACGAATTAGTATTGAAACCGCAAAAATGATTCGACCAAAGGATATTATTTTTGCGAGAGTGAATATTTAATTTCATAAAAACAAAAGTGATCACTATAGGGCGAACTGCGACTGCGCAGAATGTCCCTCGTCACCCCCCGTCGTTGTTATTTTGCAAGCGGACGACGCGTAAAAGTAGGTTTTATCGCTTATTTTAATATGTTTTAGCTCGAAATATTTCTTAACGTGCACATCTTCCCGGTTTTTAGTTTCTTAATCTGTTAATCTTCTAAATTTGACAACTTTCTCTAGCGAGCCCGTCAAAAGAGTAAAGGCTTCGACGAGATTAGCAAATGATCCTTGTATATGACCTGAACCTCTAAAAACACAAGTGTTTAGAATATATTTGATGGGATTATTTATTCATATTTATCAACTAAATTACAATATGTGAGTGTGAAGACGTGTTATTATCTGTGAAGGACGTTTGTAGTCGTTGCATCATGTTAGCTAAACATGCTAGCGTTAGCACAGACTTTTGTTTACGTTTCCTGCTTTTACTTAAAAGTGTTTTTTGTTTCCAATAGGTTGTGGATTGAACCCGAATCATGTCTAGCAATGTAAGTACATTTTAATTCGATAAAAAATAGTATATAGATTTAAATAGAGCAGGGGGTTTTGTGCGAATAAAGGATGCAACTGAAGGCATCATATTTTGTTGTTGTTCTCTGGTGTCAGTCAAGGCTTTAGACCTTTTTTTACTTTCTAATAAACCAATGGAAACTTTTGGGTACATTATTTAGTCCAGGGCTGTATTATTATACTCATTGTTTTATGTTTTGTCTATTTTCGTAGGTGTTGTGTGGAGGGGGCCGATGGATTCTCTCTCAGGCAATGGCACGTCAAGCAATGTCTCAATTTCGAGTCCGAACCTTTTCCACGACAAGCCCAGGTGGGCCTAACATTTCCATGTCTCATACAGACTCAGGTGAGGAGACTTTTATTTGAAATGTTGCACTAATAAGTGATTCAACTTTCCACGTGTGTAAGGTTTTAATTATCGTTGTCCCTCCAGGCCCAAGAACAGTTTGGCCAGATGAAAACATGGGACCATTCGGACCTCAGGACCAGCGATTTCAGTTGCCGGGTAATGCCGGCTTCGACTGCCACCTAGATGGACTTGACGGACAAAGAAAAACTCCGATCCACAGAACAGTGCCTGATGTCCTGACGGCTCCCAGCAGCACAGAGAGACTCCAGTTCATACTGGCTCAGTTCGCCGCTGAGTTTCAGGTATGTGATGGATTCAATTTTTGATCAGGGATTGTAACCATCATATTAACTGATAGAAGCTCATTATTACGGTTTATTTTCTTCCTTTTTTTCAACCTTGTTTGCATTCTTAGGGTTGCACAGATCCTTAAAAAGTCATTCAATTCATTATTCTAAGAATAAGGCCTTAATTGGTATTCAAATAATCAAATAATCTTAAATGCATGATAAATAAAATTTTTGTGTCGCTTTGAAATTTCCTAAAAAAAAGTTTCTGCAAAAATACATTTCACTTCAATTTTGTCTATTTTGTTATTAAACTCTGTAAAAATATTCTTTTTTTTAAATACATTTCTTTCACCTATAGATGAACATGTATCAAAACCCAACTTTCCTGTCTTACTCACAGGTTTCAAATGTTAAAGTCCTTCTCTCCAAGATGGAGTAACTCTCTTATCATGACCATGTTTTTAAATGATTACTTTTTAAAGTTCTCCCCCGGTTACGAGAACAGTCTGTTATGACATAACAATGTCACTTTGTTTATACAATGAATACCCTGTAGATGGAGACTTCCGGGATTGATAATGTGCAGTGAGAAACCTTGACGTTTGACCAATCACAGCAGAGATGTTATGGTTATAAACAAGATTTCGTCTTCAGAAAAACTGTGTTTTCAGTGGGCTGCGCTTAAGCACATTTTCTAATGTAAATATTTCAATTAAGAGAGTTTTTGTAAAAACGGACACACACTGATGAGAACAATCGAGGTTCAAGATCCACTCAAGAACACATTATTTGAACTTTAAAGTGAAAATTTGGGTGAACTTGTCCCTAACACTATCTAACAGATGTAGTGTATTATTCCTCTCAATTTTAATTTATTGTTGAGTTGATCTTAAATTAAATGTAGAGTTTTGTAAAAAGTCTTTAATTTTACTGCTTAAGATGGGAATGTTTCATTCGTTTGCAAACAATGACTGAGGAGACAATTGATAGTTCTGATTCCTAACATAGCTTTTTTATACTTTTATGTTATGTTATGTCATGTTTATATATTCTCTTTTGACATTTGATGTCTGGTTTTTCAGGATAAACTTGGGCCTGTGTCAACAAGAGTTCATAAAGCAGAGCAGTACTTTCCTCAGCCCCACACAGACTGTTCTATAAGTCCGTGTCCCGAGCTGCTAAAAAAAGGTAGTTCAAACGACAGAAGCGTGCTTTATCACTCAAGTCGAAAAGTGTTTTAAAAGTAACCTTGTGTGCGTCAGAACTGGAGCTGCTGTTTCCACTGGCACCGAGCGCTGCCGTCACAGTCGTCACGGTGACACACAGAAGTCAGTGCGAGGAGACGGATCAGACCAGCGATCAGCTGCTACACAAAGTGAGCGCAGACACGCGCCACTTTTCTGTTAAATGTTAAGTAAAACACCTGCTTTCTTCTTGCTGCAGTTTGTGAACGGAGCCAAAGAGATGTGTTTCGCTCTGTGGACGGCAGGTTACTGGGCGGACTTCATTGATCCAGCCACTGGAGAAGCTGTGAGTCCACAAATGATTTTGATGGTTGTCGAGCAAAAATTGAGATGCATAGTAAGGGTTCACAATAATCTGGTGATACATATCACTATAAAGGGTAAACTATCCTGCAGAGGGTACAGAAAGTAGTCAGACCCCTTTCAATTTGTCTTTGATTCATTGCAGCCATTCGCTAAAATCATTTAAGTTAATTTATTTTCTTTCTTTTCATCTTGACAGAAAAAAACAGAAATGTAGACATGTTTGCCAAGTTATTAAAAAAGGAAAACTGAAACATCACATCAGTATTAAGCTCAGTATTGAGTAGATGCACCTTTTTGAGCTGGTACAGCCATGACTCTTCTTGAGTTGATGGACAGCCATTTTCAGGTCTCCCCAGAGATGCTGGAATGGGTTTAGGTCAGGGCTCTGGCTGGTCATTCAAGAATGGTCACAGTTGATCAGTCACTCCTTTTTTTATTTTAGCTGTGTGCTTAGGGTCCTTGTCTTGTTGGAAGGTAAACCATTGGACCTGTCTGAGGTCCTGAGCACTCTGGAAAATGTTTTTAGTTCCAGGATATTTTTTACTTTGCCACATTCATCTTTAGCAGTGCCTAGTTTTCTCTACACATGCCTCTTAGAATTGAGGCCAAAGAGTTCCATCTTAGTCTCATCAGACCAGAGAATCTTATTTCTCATATTCTGGGAGTCTTTCAAGTGATTATTTTCGGCCACTCTGCTATAAAGCCCCGATTGGTGGAGGTTTGCGATTGATAGTTGACTTTCGGGAACTTTCTCCATCTCCTCACTGCATCTCTGGAGCTCAGCCACAGTGATCTTTGGTTCTTCTCTACCTCTCTCACTAAGGCAAAAATCTTGACAAATGAGCGATTTATATTCACTTTTATAGTGTAAACACAGCATTCCTCTATAGACGTAATGCACTGTAGGAGCGAGTTGTACTGTACCAAGATGGCCGCCCTGTATACACACCGCTCTAGTGGAGTGGCAGCAGTCGATGCAGTGTCTATGTATATATGTCTATGAGTAGAACCTTCTCGAGGAGGATCGGAAGAAATGGACAACATGTGACTTAAATATGAGTGTCACAGCAAAGGGTCTGAATACTTATGACCAAGTTTTCCTATTTTAATAACTTTGCAACAATTTCTGTTTGTTTCTGTGAAGATAAGGGGGCCAAGTGTTCATTGTACATTAATGAGGAAGAAAATGAACTTAAATGATTTAAGCGAATGGCTGTAATGAAACAAAGAGTGAAAAATCAAAAGGGGTCTGACTACTTTCTGTACCCACTGTATATTGTGATACTGTTGGAACAAGGATGTATTTGTAGTATTGTGCAAGTTCTTGACTGTGCCATAGTAGAATTTACAGACAACATGACTCTTGACAAAGTCGTAACTGCTTTCATCAAAATATGTCCAGACATCAGCTTGAAAAGCTGCTGGAGTCGACTGTGTCCTCTAGTCCTCAGTCGCAGGATTTGATTGTTCCTTTAGCTGTAGAGAATGTAATACATGCTGCCATCTAGTAGCAGGAGGGTTAATTGCAACACATGTATGAACAAAAATGGTGATTATTTGCATGTTAATTGTAAATAAAAAGTATAATTATTTTATGTTCTAAACACATTATTGCAATCTAAAACATAAAAGACGATTAGAAATTGTAATGTAAGTTGAAAACCAGAAAAAAGGTTGCAGTTTTGTCATAAAGAATGGCCGCGATATATTGTGGTATCAATTCCCCTAATGGATACATTTTCAAATTTAGACCTAAAATAAACTATTTTAAACGATCATTGATTTTTGTGTTTTCCTTCCTCAGTTCTTTTCGTCGGCCGGTGATCTGACCCCTCTGCAGAAAGAAGGAGAACTTAGGAATTCGGGCTTTCACATCGAGGCGTCGGGCTCGTGCACGGTGATCCGACACATCCTGAGAGGAACGCCCTTGTTCGTCGGCACAGTTTTCACCAACGCACCCACGCACAGCACAGCCGTCACCAGACTACAGGGACTCGCAAATGAACGAGACGACGAACAGTAGAAATATTTTCAGCTTTATAATAGTATTTTTAAATGTATGGTGACAGAAGCGAGGACTTCATCCGGACTTCAACCCAAATATGGTGCTGAGAGGGACCTCCCTGGTCTTGCTGCTCCTCCTGAGAGCAGTCGCCATATCATTTATTTAGTTTGTTTGGTCATCATGATTATTAAAAAAACAAACTGTGACCTCTTATATTTATGATTTATGGATCTTTTCTGATGCATATATGCACATTGATCTCTCTTTTGGATGTTGCAAAAACAGTGTCAGATTTGGACGGAAGAGATGTTTTAATAAATGTGAACAAAACAATCTGCTGTTGTTCATGATATTAAATGTGTTGACAAACCAACACTAGTTATGATTTATAAATGATACTTTACTTGCATGTATTATAGAAAGATGTCGGTCACCAATTATTAACATTTTTCATTTTACATTGCAGATACACTGTTCTAACACTAGGTGGAGCCATAAACGAATTACGTTGCTTTAAGCAGAATTGTGGGTAAATGAGATGAATTTGCCATATTATGCTGGTTTATTCTGGAATACTCACTACGAAAACATTCCCCAGTCTTTATCTCGTGGTCAATAGTTTAACTACTGACCAACCAACTATTGTATTAATATATATAAATGGAGTAAAGTTAGTACAAATGTATGTTAATTTTTAAAACTGCAAAATCTGGGCTTTGTGATGTCAGTAGCTTCATCTACTTCTACTGCAATTAACCTCCTGTTTTTCTTGGAAAATGAAGTAACAGTTAGATAGAAATACAATAAATTACAAAAACTAAAGATTCCTTTGCCAGATTATAAACTCCCTGTTGCACAAATTCAACAAAATGTATCGACAAAAAGTTATTACAGGCTTGACATTAATGTGCTACAGTAAAAAAAAAAAAAAGCATCTTTATTGAATTGGTGTAAGAAATGTATCAAATTAATTTAAAAATATATATTTCATTTTCTTAATAAGAAAAAAATGACCAGATTTACTACAAATCCTAATATAACAATGAAAACACAAGAAAGTCTACTGATGGTTATTTTAAAGACCTTTTCCGCACCAGACATACACAATTGTGATATTTTATAGCTTGATGAATAGGATTTTAAGGACAACAGAAATCCTAAGGGTCCACCATTGTCCTTGTGGATCTTCTCAAATGAGTCTCAAGGAGTAGATGCTGATGATGAAGCTGAGAGCAGCTGAATGGAGGCACCAGCTCACTCTCCTCCCAAGCGTCGCTGACGAGAACACGGCGTTGCTTTCATTCCTGGGCACCAGCATGTTGCAGATGTTCCCTTCACAGCAGGACGAACACATCTGGAAGCACACGCGACACACTTTAACTTCTTCTCCTTGAATACTTTCAAGGTTATTCCCTTACAAACCTACTTTATATCCATCATCAGTGACGAGGGCGCAGCCCGTGAGCAGACACTCCTCCAGAGCGGAGCAACGTTTGGTGACGGAGACGCTGTCTCCACGGTCGTCCATCATGTGCTGCGTGAAGCAGTAACTGGTATCTGCACGGACACAACCAGACGCTGTTAACTGCAGAGACAGATGTGGAAGAAGTCGACGGCACAGATGGTTACCTCTTGGACAGTAGACATCCGGCGCCCAGCGATTACACTCGTAGTTGTCGGAAGCGTCGTGACATGTGAAACATTTGAAGGCACCCGGGAAAGGAGTCGCTAAAAAAGACAAAATAGAGCAACTTGAATAATTGAGTGTAATGTTCTTGCTACATAAAATCAAATCTACAGTAAACCGTCTACACTGTAGTTAAAATTATTGTGTTTTGAGTTTGTTATCTGTACTGTAATAATTTAAGACTTCTTTCCTATATTGATATAAACCTAAAGTGGGAAACACAACCACAAAGAAACAACATAGTTTTGAGACACATTTTTATTATTATTTCTGGGACCTACAAGTAAATTTTAATGTTTATTTTAACGTTAAATTTTAAGGTTTGAAGAGCAACAGTCTATTGAGCAACATCAGGTAACCAACCAACACCCGACCAAAAGATGAATATTTTTTATAATGAATGCATTTTTATTTACACATAGTTTGATAATCTAATTCAAATAAGTCCAAAAAATAAATTGTTATAACGAACAAAATGAAAATATAACTCTTTTTTTATTGAAATATTTAAAAAAAACAACCTTTCAATATAGAAATGATTAATATTACAAATATAATTCAATGCTTAGTGAAACATCACCATTTCAATAAAAATAAGATACAATAAGAAACCTTTAACTCAATTAGATACAGCCATATTCTTAAACGATTAAATACTTAAATATATATTCTTAAGGTGAATCAAGAAATATGTGTACAAAACAAAATTTGTATCAGGTTTGTAGCACAACGAAGAAAGGGTCAAGGTGACCCGAAGGCCAGAAAACAAACAACGTCAACCACTGCAGGGAGGTCGATCACTTTGACCCACAGACAATGCAAGGAATGCCTCAAACACATTTGTTTTAAGGCCTTTGGGTCACCTTGACCCTTGGATAATACAAGGGATTTTTCTTTTTTTTTAAATCCCAGATAAATATAAAGCACTCCAGACAAAAGCTCAGGTCTCAATAGATTAGGGTTAAAGAGTAAGAATTACCCTTTAAAATAGAAAAATGTTCTGTTTTTCTTCACTAGATTATATAATTTTTCAATTAACTGACATGATTTTGACACTTTAATAAACATACGTAACTGAGACATGTCATTATTATAATTACACATTATTCTTCAAATGCTTTTAAGACATTATGTTTTATTAGTTATGACAGACTTTTATGACGTATAATCACAGTTTCAAATAGAATATTGAGCTTCTCTCTTGAGCTCAAGCGTCGAACATAATAGAGCGATTATATGTTGAAGAGATGATCAGTACTTGAGGGATGCAGGCGGATGATGTCGTTCTCGGTGAAGTCCCTCGACAGGGCCATGTGGGTCAACAGCAGGATCCGGGCCAAAGGCGGCCACGGCTCCATCTCTGGACATCAACTGCCCGCCTCGCTGTGAAAGGATAAACAAGACGTTAATTCAAAATAAGTGTTGGATTATCTTTGGTTAAACTCGTTTGTGTTTTCCTCCCTGCCCCCCTGTTCAGAGTCAGCATCAGCACCACATGCTGTTCATATCCCAGCGCCATCTGAGCCCCGAAATCAATCACTCGTATCCATCTCTTAATGTCTCCGTTACTAAATGTCAGCCCCATTGTTCCGTTCTCTCTCTCTTGCCTCCAACCTTTCAACTGTAACTGCATTTAAATGAATGTAAAAGAAGCCGCAGATTCCTTTATTTACTTCTCAAACATCAGGATGAGGTTTTTCTGAAAATAAAATCAGGGAGAATAAAGTGCGATGAACCAAATTCCAGGTTTAAATATACCCAGGCTCCGTCTCTGTCCCTCTGCTAATATCCTCTCGGCTGAATACATGAATATATTTGCTGCTCCGCCATCTATCCTGGCTATTAACACTGTCACTGAAGATGAAGTTATGCTTCAATTACAAGCACGATTCTGCCTCCTGGGAGTTCAACCCTCGCCTCCATAATGACTTCTCTTTCCTGCCAAGATAAGGGTCATTTATTGTTTTCAGCCCAGTCAGCGAGAGTATTGTCTTTTCTCAGGCTCCATTAGACCTCAACAGCGGGTCCTCCGGGCGGAAATGTCCCCCTTGAGACCCCTATTTCCACGTCCACATGGGCTCCATAGATCTCCTGTTTTTTAAGGGCCACACTGCGTCGGGCCCTTCCTGTCTGATATCAGGCGGCTCTGAACTGATTTGATAAAAGCGTGTGTTTAGTGCTCGGAGTCTTAAAGGCACATGACCTGGTTTCCCCCGCTGAGAGTTTACATAAGATCAGCCTTTCAGGTCTCTATGTTGTCTTTTATCCCGGGGCATCCGGCCGAACGTTAGCTTGTTAATGCTTGTTTTTTTAGCATTATCTACGCCCCAATAAAAACTACCCCCACGCTAGACACATGAGCCAAAATGCACAGTCTGTAGAGGATATAATACGCTCTTAGAAACCATCTCAGATGATCCACACTGTCGTCACCCTACATGGAGCTGTATAATCCACTGTACAACATGTAGTTGATCATAGTGTCATCGTTAGCTAGTCAACCTTGTTTATCAACATTTTCATGTGTAGTTTGATTGAGATTTAAACTCAATATATACTCAGATGACAGCAACTACCATTTGACCAAATTATCAGCTAAACAAAAAGTCAAAGATGGTTTGATTAGATAAAATTAAATGACTGTGCATTTTTAAATAAATATTGTACATGTAGTATAGGCTGTGATTTATTATTGTGTAGCATGTTTATTGTTGTGTTAAACAGCTCTGATGTTATATGTGTAGCGTCCTAAGTGTTGTGCGAATATGGTTAAGAGCAGCAATATGTAAGATTGAAAATATTGTTTCTGGCTTATGTCAGAACAGAGTAACCACACTGTTCTTTATTGCGCTCTTGCCACATAGTACATGTATATTTTTTTTAAAGTATATCAGTACTTTATATGAAACCACTGTCTCTCCTATAAAGCAGTTTAGTGGGCACATGACACACAAATCTCCTTTTACAAGTATTAAAATCTGCTGGATGTTAAAAATATGAAGAGATGAAGACATTAAAATAAATGATTGTACTAGTAGTGATGTAGTATTTCCACCTCAATCATGGCAACCATAAAAAAGCTTTCGATATATATTTTCTCTGGCAACTTCGCTATTTACCTCTAGTACATTCTTTGTTGTAATAAACATTTTCCAAAGAAGGAAAGCATCACTATAATGTCGAAGACACGATCCTTCAAGAACTTCACTACACACATCTTCAACAATTGTATTTTAGACAACTCTGCTACTGTACATTGATGAATCCAAATACTTTGTACAATACAGTTTCTAACTTGTCCTTCTCAGCATTAAAGCAGTAAATCGTATGTTTGTTATTGTTGTTTCTGGCTCCCCCAGTGTCAGACGGTGTAACTGCAATAGAATAAGCATTGTTCATTGTTAATAAAATATAAAAATAAAATGACTAAATGTTAGATCACGCTGACTTATCAGCAACCATGTAAAAATTTTCTTTTCTTCTAGGAAACAATGAAAGCAATAATTAAACCCAAATTTATAATTCATCTTCTACAAGACGCAATAGTATGGATAATCTGTGAACAAGAATTCAACGACTCTAAAATAGATGAGACTGATACAGGTTAAGAGGTTGGCCTCTGATTACACCTATAGTGATGCAACACAAAAAACATCTCAAAGTGCTAGAGTATAACAATATGATGTTTATTTGACTCATTATGTAGGAAAAAACCCTTTTAAGGAGCCTTTATTCCCCCAGATATGATGATGTGTGTAAACCTACAAAAATACCTTGTATTTATTACGTATATATTCAATATGAGTAATCTTTCCTCGAGCATCTCTGTGAGAAATGCGTCACATGATCTGGATAAAACCATCACTCTGTATTTTCTGAACTCGTCTGCACACGAGGAATGCAGCTACTACAACCCAAAATAATCTGTCACCGCTTCACGGCGGAGAATTCTCAGGAGATTTGGGTTCTTGAATTGATGAAGTGCTGTTGCTACTGTATCGTTCCAAATTAAATACTGTCGGCTGAATAGAGAACTTGAGATTAGCCCTCGAACTCTGAGCTATCCCAGAGATGCCGGGTTCAGGTTTGTTCTGAGGAGGGGGCCGAGCGGCGAGGATTAGCGACAACACAGAGGTTTTAAGCCTCATCTCCCTTGACAACGGAGGTAAGGTTTGGAGGGGAGAAGTTGAATGACCCAAGACGGTCATCTGAATGAAAAGTTCTCCTCTTCGTGTCCACAGAAGAAGTCAACATTCTAGATCAGATCACATCTCCAGCCCCTCTTCATATTGACAAATAAAGTAGTTGCTGAGAAACTTTAAATGTAGCTATTAATTGCATAAAGAAATGTATTAAAATAAAACACTATTTTGCCTCGGTGTACACTTGATCTGAACCACGATTTTCTAAGAGTGAAGGTTCGATTGCAGGTGTGGAAACATCATTTCAAACCAGAGATTAGTGCTTCCTCATAGAGTTCAGTTGGAAAGTAACGTCAAGCCAACTTAATGACGCTTGATGAACCTGACTGGACTACTGTAACAGTTTATTTTTGTGTCTAAACAAGAAGGTGCTGTCTCACCTGAAGTTAATACAAAACTCTGCAGCAAGAATTCTGACCTGCTCTAGTAGGAGAACTCACATCCTTAAAACTTTTCACTGGCTGACAGTTTCCTTCAGGATCCATTTTAAAATTCTACTACTTTCAGAGCAATAGATGGTCAGGCTCCTCCTTACATCACTGATCTGATCCAGACTTACACCCCAGCTCGGGCTCTGAGGTCTGGGGATCAGAGTCTACTGATGGTTCCTGAACACACCGGACCAGAGGAGAGAAATCCTTCCAGACTGTTGCTCCTAAGATTTTAAATGATCTTCCTCTCCCTCTGTGTTTGATGATCTACTGACTCCTTCAAGAAACATCTTAAGACATTTTTATTTGTGCAGGCTTTTCCTTGATTTTCTGGAACTGTTGCGTTTGTCTTATGTGTCTTGATCTTTTTAAAGTATGTATTTTAACCGTTTATTGTTTTTGATTGTTAAATCGCTTTGTGATCCAGGTCTAGAAAGGCACTTTACAAATAACCTTTACTTACTTACTGACATCATTTAGGACCTGGGACGTCTGGCACGTCTGAACAGGATTCTTGTTTGGCTCATGAAAAACCGTGAATGTTGAAAGTGATCTTTACTTTATTACCCAATCAGATTGCTTATGAATCAATGAGATTTTTCTCCCCAGAGAAAGCTCATTTTGGTTTATATTTGTGGATCAATTGCAGCAGAAACTGCATATACATTTATGCCCATTTGACAGATTCAAACCATAGCATGTTATCTTGTTAAAACAATACTGTGTTTTATGCATTTTAATTCATGCAAACTATTATTTTTAGTTAGTATATTGTAGACTATGGTGGCTTTTTTTAACTTACTCCTGGGAAGTTTTAATACAAAATGCTTTTATGCTAGTTTTAATTTACCTATAGTTTAGTCGCATCATTTTCCAGACGATAAAAAAACTTTTTTTTCAATATCTTTGTGTGTTTATTATTATTATTATGAGTAACATAAACTAAAGAAAATACCAGTGAGATCAAAGCTTTTTTTGATAATCTACACATTTTCACAAAAAAAGAATGTAATAGTAATTAGAAAATCATCGAGGCAGCAAACATCTTCTGTTATTATGGAAATACAAACATGAATTAAACTATTTACATGATTATAGATTTTTATTGGCTGACATAGCAGTCACTATGCCTTTCAACCATTTCTAGAAACATTCCTAAAATGTAATCAACCATTCTCACCAAAATAAAAAATAAAAAGTTTTTTCTTGTTTGTTGCTGAAAAAAATGAAGAGCCTGATATACATCATTGCAACAACTCCCTGTTTATTTCATCAAGTAAATGATTGAACTTTAAACAGAGAATAATCTAAATTATTTTATATTTTCACCTAATGCTTTATCTCTGTTAATAAATAGAATGTTGATCATACAGAGTATGACCGAGGCTTTCAGCGCACATGATAATATAATGGAGCTGCTTGCTTGATGCAGACCTTTTACTCCATTTTACATCCTATTTAAACTAGATTAAAACAACGATACAAGGTCTACTTCATCACAGTCTATCAAGTCTCTGCCACTCTGACCTTGACCTCCGGCTTTTAATCACTTCATCCCCAAATCCGAGTCGACATGTGTACCAGGTGTAATTAAAATCCCTGCAGGTGTTCCTGAGATATTCACAAGAATGTAAAGGTCACACGCACGAGTGGACAACATGAAACATAAAACGCTGCTGCCCTCGACCGTCACCTGCCTGCAGGCATCAGAACGACCTCGGAGGACTTTGAGGAAGTGGAACAGGATTACCGGCAGGAGACACGACGAGTTCACATGCACAGATGTTTGTTGTCGAGGAAAGAATGAACCAGCTGTTTGAATTTGAAGTAATTTTGTCATCATGAAAGGCAGCAGGTCTGTCTGAGATGCCAGAGGAAGAGATTTAGGCCACCAAGGGTGAAGTCCAGCTGCGTTCCTGCTGCTCATGTCCAGCAGACACGCATGGCGGCGGCTTAACTTCTGCTCCCATTATACACAGAGATGCATGACCACAGCGGGGTCAGGGTCACACTCACTCCTCATGTCTGCCTCACAAGTACAAGACTGAACCACGTTGAACACCTTTTCTTATATTATTCCATCACTATTAGCCACTACTGAAGTAGTATGTCTGAGGGTAATAATAAACTGTTAAATGACTCATTTAAAATCACTATTCAAAACTAATCTGTTAAAACTATTTTCTACACATTTCATTGTTTTTTTCTTTTCATTTCTTACAGATGTTTTAATGTGCTTTGTAGTTTTAAATGTATTTATATGGTGAACTTGAGTTTCTAGTAAGACACCGTTAAATATAATGTATTATTATTATAATTAACAACTGAGCTACGGATTGGATTTGTATATAATATGTGATATATTCTTGTAATTTCCAGTTTTACCCCCTTTTTCACATGTTAATTCACGTTTTTTCGAAATATTTCTATGGATTTGTTTTTTTAATGAACCTATAAAGCAACTAAGACAGTAAAATACAACATTTCATGATTTAACCCTGTGTTAAAGGGGATATAGTAATTAAACAAGTGTTTTTTCCTTGCAGAAAATGTTTTCTGTTGCTCTGATATAATAAAAAACACCTTAACACTGCATTAAAAAACGTTCATTAAGACTTGGTGAATTATTAATGAGTCTATTTATATGATTAATGAGGGGGATAAGAAACCCCCACTAGCTCTGACATTCAGCAGTTCTACCACCTTTCCTTTGTCGTCCAAAATTTAAACAGAATCATCTTTTTAAAGAAGAATTTTTTTTTTTGACAACTGAAGCATCTAGAAGGAGTTTGACGATTCAAACTCATTACTGGTTTGAAAATGTTAAATGTTTGACGCCTTAAAATCAAAATCTCTTGTAGATTAAACCATTGATATTATAGTTTCCGCGGGTTAAATAAAACTTTCAGTCTTCACCTACCGGTCTCGTTCGGTCCGTCTTCCTTCAGTCTCCGTCCGTTACCACAAGAAATCTGCTCGAAGGTACCGAGAGAGGGCGCGGTGACGTCACCACACGTCATTCCCACTACGCTCAACACATGGATGTAAACATAAGCACGTGACTTCGCGTGTGTCTCCAGAAGGACTATCTTTATTTAAATGGGTATTTTTCTAGAAAGTTTAATTAAATCAAAATGTATTGTTTTTTGGTCCTACAATGAAATGATTGCAATGATTAGAAATGTATGTTTTAAGTACCTTGAATGTTTTATTACTGATATATCCATCTGTTCTAACAACGATCTTTGGTGAGGTCGCGGGGGCAGCAGCCGAAACAAAGAGGTGCAGCCTTTAACCTCCATAGAAACCTTGATCTGTTGAAACAATGCTTGAACACTTTGGAGTTTCAGGAGAAACCTAAAGAAAAACTAAGATAAACATCTTCACAGAATTTTTAGTTGAATTCCCAGCTAGGTTAATTTATTCATCAAGAATTTAAACTGTTTAATAACAAACTCTGTTAGTTACGTAGGTGATGCATTAACGTCTATTGAGATATTTTTGGGAAATAAAATCAATAAAATAAACATTAAACACGTGTAAATCTGAAGAGAAAAATAAGAGCATCTCACTGTGGCCCGTATTGACAAATGTAAAATAGTTATTTTACCTGTTAAACCTATTTTTACTAGAACATTTTAATACTTGATGATTAAACATTAAATACATTTAAATTAAACGTGTTAAAAGTGAACAAAAAGGCACAAATATTTAACAAAAAAAGAAGTCTAAAAATTAAATATAATTAACTGTTAAACAGCGTCCTCTAGCGACCATGCTAGTGTACGACGAGATTACAGCAGTGAGCTCCGCAAAAGTTTTTTTAAATGTTAAAGATCAAGGTAGTGACATATCGTTATTATAGATATAAACATAAACAGAACGTCAATTGTCAATGCATTAATTAAAAATGTAAAATAAACATTTAGTGTATCATCAAACACAAAAGAAGACAAATCATTTTTTAATAAAAAGAACTGTGACCCAATAAACCTGCCCTGATCATTTTTATTTATTATCAGTTGAATCAAAGCCAAAAGATGATGACAAAGAATCAATGGCTTGCAGTAGAAAGCATGTTTTATTTTTTCATTTGAGAAAAAACTTCAAGTTCAAAAACTCATATATATGATATAATGTTTTGACTATTTAACAAAAATAAATTGTTAATAAATAATTATTTTGTGAAAAAACAACAATGACTATCTAATCTCCAGTTATTCTTAAACGTCTGTCACACTTGTTTTCCCCGCCGGACCTGCCAGGTGAGTTTGGCCCCTCCCATCTCACCTCTCGCTTCTCACCCAAGACACAAAGGTTCCTCATTTCATTCCGGGACACTTATCCAGACCACATCCAGGACCTTGGACTGTCTTTTTCTCGTGGCACGATGAGTACCAAACTGTGGACAGAAGAGCAGTTCAACTGCCCGGTGTGTCTGGAACTACCAAATGACCCGGTGACCATCCCCTGTGGGCACAGCTACTGCATGGCCTGCATCAAGGACTACTGGAGCAAGGATGACCCTAAAGGGATCTACAGCTGCCCACAATGTCGCAAGACCTTCTGCCCAAAGCCATCCTTATCCAGGAACACCATGCTGGCTGAAGCCGTGGAGCAGCTTCGGAAAACCCCCCAAAAATCCATTGGGAACCGAAGCGCGCGTGGATCTCGACCGACCAAATCCAAAGCCAAGCTCTCGTCCGCAGCCGTGCACTGCGACATGTGCAAGAGCGAGCCCAAGGCGGCCGTCAAGAGCTGCCTGGTGTGCATGAGCTCCTTCTGTGAGGCCCACCTGAAGCCCCACCAGACCAAGAAGACCTTGAAGCAGCACGAGCTGATCGCACCCACGTCCAACCTGTCGGAGAAGATCTGCACCCAGCACAAGTACCTGCAGGAGTTCTTCTGTCGCCAGTGCAAGAGCTTCATCTGCTGGCTTTGCACCAGCGACCTGCACAAGGGTCACGACAGCGTGTCCACCAAGACCGAGCGCCTCGAGAAGCAGGTATGAAGGATGAGAAGATGAGATAGAACACATTGAAACCTAATTCAATATAAGCCTAGATCTCACAAACGTCAACCAAAAAGCTGAATTTACTAGAATTTTAGCTGGGTATCATTTAAAAAACAGTTTCTTGACTGTACTTTTTTGACAATCATTTTAGAATATCAATTCTAACATAATAACATAATATTATACATAGTACAAATGGTTAGTTGAAATTTTAATCATTGGTAAATGTCCATTCCAGGCTTTTTTCTTGCAGAAAAAGAAAAAACAAATCATTTTCAGTGCAAAAAAACTATAAAAATGACAAATTCATCTACCTTTATTACTTTTTAAAGCCTTGTGACAACTCTCGCTGGGTGTTGAATATACTAAATATATAAATCTCTTCTAACTAAATCACCGATTATTTAAATGGTACTCCTCTTAAGAATAGTACTCCTCTTAAGAAAAAGGAAAAAGCACAGATATCTTGTTTGTTTAAAAGTACTTGTCAAAAACAGTTTTAAGTATTTTCTTCATTTTTGTACGATTAGAAACAATTTTTTTCAGTTTTAATTAAAAAATTATATATATAGATATATAGATCTATATATCTATATATCTATATACCTATATATATAGATATATAGATATATATATCTATATATCTATATATATAGATCTATATATCTATAGATCTATATATCTATATATATAGATATATAGTATATCTATATATATAGTAATAGATAGAAATATTACATTTGCTATTTAGATTTAGATTCGTATTTCTTGTCTTTTATGCATTTCACAACTTTTACTGCATGATCGTACATCTGGTTTGACTTGACGTTTGCTTAAGTATTAGAGTTTGAGTTCAAGGTTTGTGGGCATGAAGTGAACACAAAGACTATTAATTCAACCACTGTTCTCACACCAGGAAGTGTTCTTGCTGTCATTGTTCTGCACGAGGGTGTCGTCCTCTGACACACCAGACCACATTCCACTGCATTCAACAGACCAAGATACTCCGCCCTCTTATTCACTGACAGTTTTCCATGACCTTGACTTACAGAAACTGGTGTCCGAGCTGCTGACGGGGAACCAGCAGAAACTGAAGGAGAGAGAGCAGGAGCTGAAGGACATGAAGAAGATGATGGAGGGGATGAGGGTAGGACTGTTGCTCTGAGGTCCATCGTGATGCTGAAGGTGTGGATGTGTCCGCAGCGCTCCACAGACAAGGTGCACACCGACATGGAGAAGGTGCTTGAGGAGCTCCAGCGCTCGGTGGAACGATTGGAGGAGCTGCTGGAGGAGGCGCTGGATCAAGCCAACCAGGACAAGATGAGTCAGGCTGAGGAGATCACTGATAGTCTGGAGGCAGAAATCAAGGAACTGAAGAAGAGGGGGGAAGAGATGAAGGACCTGTCCTGCTGTGAAGACCACATCCATTATCTTCAGGTAGACTAATCACAGCCCCATGAGATCATGAAGGTTGTTAATGAACAAGAACGTAAATTAATGCAATCAATCTACACTGGATTTACAACTGATGATGAGGAGGATGATGATGAGGATGATGAGGAGGAGGAGGAAGATGAGGATGAGGAGGATGAGGAAGAGGAGGAGGAGGAAGATGAGGATGAGGAGGAGGAGGATGAGGAAGAGGAGGAGGAGTAGGAGGAGAAAGATGATGAAGATGAGAATTAAGATGAGGAGGAGGAGGAGGAGGATGTGGATGATGAAGATGAAGATGAAGATGAAGATGAAGATGAGGATGAGGATGAGGATGAGGATGAGGATGAGGATGAGGATGAGGATGAGGATGAGGATGATGATGATAATGATAATCATGATGATGATGGTGATGACGATGATGATGATGATGATGATGATGATGATGATGATGATGATGATGATGATGATGATGATGATGATGATGATGATGATGTGATTCTCATGTAGACCTATGAGTCCATGTGCAGTCCACTGGAGTGCGGAGATCTTCCAGTGGTTAACGTCAATCCAGACGCTTCCTTTGAGCCTGTGATGAATGTTATCCTGGACCTCAGGGAGCAAGTGGAGGACATGTGCAACCAGGAGCTGGGGAAGATCACCAAACAAGGTAGAACAAGAGGATGATCCGTATGTTTTCCTTTCCTTCTCTAACCATCTTCTTTCATTTTTCAGTCAACGACGTGCTTCTCTTTACTCTGGGAGACTGTAAGTACTTTGATGCTAGTTTGTGTTTCAGTCTCTGATTCCTGTTCTTTTTTAAGCAGCAGGTCGGAATGGACATAAAGGAGGACTTTTAAAATGTGAGTTTTTATTATCATAATCTTTATTTTTCTCTCTCTAATTGTCTAATATATTTTATACACAGTGTTCTCTGGTCTGGGATCTCGCAGTGCAAACAGCCGCTCCCCATGTACGTATGAAGTATTCTCAAGTATTTATTTAAAAACAGCTTTAAAAAATATAAATGATTTCCCACAGCTTCCACACCAACTCTTTCGTCGGGGTCACGAGGAGCAGACAGACGTGGGATAGGTATTGATATCATTCATTAAAGATACTTATAAATACTCACAAGGACCTTGAATAAATATGTTCTTTAAATAAAGGAGCAGGATATAAAAGTCAGGACGTCAGAAGCAGAGAGACGAGCGGTAAGACAGGCACGATCGCATAAGACATTGATATAAACTTTAATATTGTTTCGTTGTTTTATTAGGAAACACAAACACGCCCAGACGGAGACAACGCCGAGATGAAAGAGAGAGAGAGTCTGGTAGGTGTTTATTTTTATTTTAAGTTCGTTCTCACTGAACTAGTTTTTTCTGTGGTGTTCCCCCTGGATCTGTTGTTGGCTGAATTATTTATGATGTTTAAACCTATAATGTGGTTCAACTTTGTTGTGAGGTATTGAATTGATTTATTTGACACGTGCTCCATAGCTGGAGATACAAATATGAGAAGAAAAAAAACTTTAAATAAATGGTCACAGCTTAATAAAATGCTGGTTATTAGTGTATATATAATTTTCATTTGACTTCTATTTGTGTCAATTGTTGAGTGATTTATATGAGTGATGCTGTCAACTATACAGAAAGTTCCATTTTGAAAATAATATAAACAATGTTAAAAACAAATGTTAATTTTTTTAAGATTTAAAACATTTCAAGTAATAATACATATATTATTAAGTAAATAACATGTCATATCATAATTCAGAAATATATCTTTTGATATACATACTGACCATTCATCTTCTGCACAGTTAGGGAGAACAACCTCAGACCCAGTCCCAGTTCAAGACCCAGCTCCAGTCCTCAGCCCAGTCCCAGTTTGAGACCCAGCTCCAGTCCTCAGCTCAGTCCCGGTTCGAGACCCAGCTCCAGTCCCCGGCCCAGTCCCACCCCGAGCCGAAAAGAGTCCCACTCTCTATGGAGCAGGTCCAGTCAAATGCAGCCGGCTCCAGCACAGACACCGTCCACTCCTGCTCCGGCAGCGACTCCTGCACCGTCAGGAAGTGAGATTCTGTTCTAAGGTTCTTCTTTACATTCAAACGAGCGAGTTTTTAAGCATTTCTTTTCTTCAGGTTTCAGCCGGATGGCGTCCATCAGTAGTTTGTTTCGCTCTCATCGTCGAGGCACGACTCCTGCCACACCTGTCAGCTCACACACCCAAGTCAACCATGGACCGGCTGCAGGAACTAATCCCTGTAAGTCATCATCGTAACTCACAAACTCTTGTCAGTGAATTTAACTGGGCGTCTAATTGTTTTTCATGCTTTCTTCTTGTAGGGGGAGTTGCTACTCTGCCTGAAACACCAACAGAAAGTAAGAATATAGTTTGTACGAGACTGGATGTGACATGATTGTCATTTTTTATAGAGATATTCGTATCTCGTGATATTTGTATAACTTGAGGTATTCGTATTTTGTGATATCTGTATCTTGAGATATTCATATCTCGTAGTATCCGTATCTTGATATATATTCGTACCTCGTAATATCTGTATCTCGAAGATATTCGTATCTCGTAATATCTCTATGTTGTGTTTAGAGATATTCGTATCTCGGGATATTTGTAGATCTTGAGATATTCGTATCTTGTAATATCAGTATCTCAAGATATTCTTACCTTGTGGTATCCATATATCTCAAGATATTAGTATCTTTTTATATTTGTAGGTCTTGAGATATTCGAATCTTGTAATATCAGTATCTCGAGATATTCGTACCTTGTGGTATTGTACATCTCAACATATTTGTATCTTTTTATATTTGTATATCTTGAGATATTCGTATCTCGTAATATCAGTATGTTGTATTTAGAGAAATTGGTATATCGTGATATTCGTAAACCTTGCGATATCCATGTATCTCAAGATATTAGTATCTGGTTATATTCTTATATCTCTAGATTTAAGTATCTCGTAATATTCGTGTCTTAAGATATTTGTAACTTGCGATATCCATACATCTCAAGATATTAGTATCTGGTTATAGTCTTATATCTCTAGATTTAAGTATCTCGTAATCCATATCTTAAGATATTCGTAACTTGTTTAATCTGTATTCCGATATATTCGTATATCGAGATATTTGAATCGTAGTATTCATAATTTGAGATATCTGTAACTTGTTATATTCATATGTTGTGATATTAGTATATCTTTAAGATATTAGTATCTCATAATTTCATTATCTCGAGATATTTGTACCTTGTGATATCCTTACATCTTATCTTAAGTTATTTGCATCTTGTTATATTAATATATCCCCAGATATCAGTATCAGGTATATCCAATTTTTGAGATATTTGTACCTTGTCATATTTTTATCTCAGTATATCTGTACTACAGAGCCCCAGAGGTGATTCGGATATTGTTACATTTCTATCCCGAGATAAAAAGGACTCCATAGATACCCTTGAATAATGTGATAATAATACTTGTTTTAATCTCTGCAGTCAACCCCGGGCTCTTCCTGGACTCCCCTTCCCCCACAACCGACATGCCCGCTTTTCCTGCTCGTGAGTAACAAACAACATTGAAATACAGAACTGAGTGTGTATTTATGGATTCATCATACTCTTCTTCTGTTCCTGTCATCGTCCTTCCAGTGAGGGAGATTAACCTCGACTGTATCCAGGCACCAGAACCAAGATCCAGGGATGAATTCCTGCAGTGTAAGTGTCCACTAGACATAAAAACTACTTTTATTTTTTTTTATTATTATTATTATTGAAGTCAATTCGTTTTAAGGAGATTCACAAATAAAAAAGTGACTAAAAAAACATATTCTCAACTCAAGCATAACTTTTTTTTCTTGTGGCCAAGGTGTCATTTTAAAATGTTGTCTTCTAACACAAATACACAAATCATTTAGATTCTAATCTTCAAAATGGTAAATGTTATTTCCCAATACCGCTGGTAATGTTATCAATTAGCTGAGCTAGCAAGTGTACTTTTCAAATCACCCTTAATTGCAATTGCAAAAATTAAATGAAGATTTTTAAAATGTATTTAACGTTACTTGGCAGTAATGTGAAGCTTAACAAACCTTATCTCACTATCAAATTGTATTGGAACTTGGCTCCTACAAAGGTTTGCACATGTATTTCTGGAAGCCAGAGAAGTCATTGAAGGGTACTTTAAAAGCATTTGTTTTTCGGGTCTCTGGGTCACCTTGACCCTGAGATAACACAAGGGTTAAAAAAAAGACAGAATATGGATGTAATATAAATACAATGTTAGTAAGTAAGTAAGTAAGTAAAGGTTATTTGTAAAGCGCTTTTCTAGACCAGGGTCACAAAGCGCTCTAACAATCAAAAAAAATACACAGTTGAAATATATACTTTAAAAGGCCAAGACAACATAGAGATAAACACAGTCCATAGTATTGAGATGTTTCTTGAAGGAGTCAGTAGATCATCAAACACAGAGGGAGAGGAAGATTGTTCCAAAGCTTAGGAGCAACAGTCTGGAAGGATTTCTCTCCTCTGGTCCTGAACCGTGTTCAGGAACCATCAGTAGATTCTGATCCACAGACCTCAGAGCCCGAGCTGGGGTGTAAGGCTGGATCAGATCACTGATGTAAGGAGGAGCCTCACCATGAATAGATCTGAAAGTAAGAACCAGAATTTTAAAATTCACCCTGAAAGAAACTGGCAGCCAGTGAAGAGTTTTAAGGATCAGGGAAATGTGAGTTCTTCTACTAGAGCAGGTCACAGTTTTGTATTGACTGCAGGCGAGACAGTTTCTAGTTTAGACTATGAATCTTAACAACAAAATGTTTGTTTTTTGTTTTTTACCTTTTTCAATTTACTTTTATTATAATAAAAGTAGTCATGTATCACAGGCAAAAAAAAATAAAGAATGACAAAAATGCTATTTAAAAAAAAAAAAAACTTTAAATGAAAATTATATAAGGGACGTTCGGTTCCATGCCCTGAGTAAAAATGACTTGAAATTGTAAATGTATATTTATTTAATAAGTATCTCCCTTCTTTTTCCTTCTAGATGCCGTGTCCTTGATCCTGGACCCTAACACCGCCCACCGACGGCTGGTTCTCTCCGAGGGCAACACCAAAGCCACCCTGCAGGGGGCAGCAAACTCCTACCCGGACACCGCTCAGCGCTTCGACGGCTGGACTCAAGTCATGTGCCAGAGCCCGATCGGCGGCCCGATCTCCTACTGGGAGGTGGAGTGGCGAGGCCGGGGGTCCTCCATGGGGGTCTCGTACGGGGCTCTGACCCGGAAAGGCGCGGACGCGAGGGCGGCGCTGGGTTACAACGCGCAGTCGTGGACCCTGGAGCTGTCGGACACCTGCTGCTCGGCGCTGCACGACAACAACAAGAGGGACATCCCGGTCACATACTCGCCCCGGGTGGGCGTCTACCTGGACACGAGCGCGGGGACGCTGGACTTCTACAGCGTGGAGGGCACCATGACCCACCTGCACACCTTCAGGGCCAACTTCACGCAGCCGCTGTACGCGGTGTTCGGCGTCGGGACCGGGGTCGGAGTGGGTCTGGACTTCGCTTTGGGTCAGTTCAGCTCCAGCTCGGACAGCATCAAGATCTGCCCCATGTGACCAAACTATCATGTGTCTGACTGAACTGATGGACACATTATACACACTTGTGACTTGACAAGAAATTTTACAAGGAGACTAAAAGTCACATTTTGTTGTCGTTTTCAATCCATAAATATGTTGAAAAAATATTGAAATATCATGTGTATATGTGGTAAGTTTGCTTTGTGACCTTCTGCAAAAAGGCGCTTTACAAATAAAAGACTATACTTACTTTAGTAACTGCTGTCATCAATCCACCTCCAAGGGATCTGTTGTATAAACAAAGCGGGGCGTGATTACAGATGACTTTAGGAGGAGTAAGTTAACTCTCGTTAGTTGAGATTTCAGACGGGGGAGAACTTTATAAAGTAATATTTTCAAAAGATCATGATGAGAGACTATACTTACTGCATCTTAGAGAGAAAGACTTTTGAAACATGAGAGAAAGGAGTTGGGTTTTCACATCAGTTACTCTTTAAAGATCAAAATATGAATGAATCGAATGGCTAACTAAGCATTTTATTTTGCATTTATTATTTTTAATTTCAACACCACATGTTTTTTTCAAGACTTTTATTTTTTATTTTTAAGTTCGAAGAAACATTTCTTTTAAAACACGGTGTTAATCAAATTTTATATAAATTACAAATAATTGTAGCTTAGCGTTTTGTTATAAAATGTCTCATAATTATCAATCAATAAATTCAATCATATTTTTTCTTTAGTTTTTGTTCCTTCTTTCTATTGGCTTTCCTTACATAGTTAGAGTAAATCATTTTTCTCATGAGAAATGCAATTGCTGGTTTAAAGAAAAAAAGGGTCACTATTACTAATAGAAATAAAAAAGAATATAAATAAATCTAAGTGGCAAATGCAAAAACTACATTAACAATGTCTTAAAATATTTTTTGCCATCACATGAAACTAATTTACGAATACACATATTTATATAGACAGATTCTGTTAAAAATTGCCCTGATGTCAAAGGGAACACTCGTATTTGAATAAAGTGTCAAATAAATGTACAAAAAAATATACATCATGAGAAAAAAAAAGAACGACTTACAGAGTAATTTTGCAAAGCTTTATTTTAAAAAAGAGGCATCGGAATAACAAGTTTACAGGTCCTCATCTTACGTGGGAAGCAAGTTAACATCTGACAGGATATTCCTGACGCAGAAGCCACAACGTGGCCTTTGAGGGCACAAGGGTTTACGAAGATGGACGGCTGTAGCTTCTACAAATTAAAAAAAAATAAAAAACACTCAATATTTCTTTCTTCACTCCCAGCATTGACAAATCTGTAAAAAGAAGATTTTGGCTTTCATCACAGATCTGAATTCTTTTTTTTCTGAAGGAGCACAACATCTGGAAAAAAGAGGTAACATGAAACCTAAAACATAAATACTATGAACAAATGTTAGTCGAGGTTGTTACTAAGCCTTAGAACAACAGGCACACATTTATTACATCTACATATTCTCTTCCATATTTTAGCATCTGTTTACTAGAACATCTGTCAAAGAAAACAAAATAAAAAGTGCTGTAAGTTAGTGCTGGAATATAAGGTGACAGGGAGTCGGGGGTCGAGCCCAGAACTGGCCCTTTAGCAAACAAAAAAGGTGTAAATAGCTGCAGATACTTTTGATCTAAGACACCTCAGCGTGAACCCAGATGTGAGTAACATTTTCTTTTAATTATTAAATGTGCTAAATCTATTTCTGATCAAAACCCCTCAAGCCCCAACCAAGTGCTGTTAGAACAGAGACGACAACAACGGAGAGCTTGCTCCATCTTAAGGCCTCTACTATTAAAATGATTAAGACCTGAACGGAAACAGTTCTTCTTGCATTTGGTTCTGATGTCCCCCCAGAGCCTGGCCCCGCCCATCTGGCAGTGACGGGCGCATGCTGGGACCTGCAGGTGGGCAGCTGGTCACTTTGGACGTGTCATGCAGACATGGAGGCGGGCGGAGGCACGCCGACACTCGTGCAACAAATTATCATGTAATTATGTTTGCAACTATAGCCTGGCAGTATGAAGGTTTCTCTTCAAATTAAAAGCCCTTTAAAAATATCAACTCATGATTCTTTCTTCCACTTTCCATTCCTTTCTTTCTCTTCTGACATGACTGAACATGCAGAGACCATTCCTATTCAAACTTCTTATCTACATCCACAAACCATCTTTCACCTGCATGAGTCGTCTATAAATTGATGATACAAAACCACTCCGGGAGCCTGTTTAGGGTCCGAAACCGCTAAGGCCGAGGTCGCATCAACAAGCATTGTGGTGCGACACCTACACATTTGGGCTCTGTTAAATTGTGCTTTCAAATAAAGTTGATAAGAAGGGGCCTGGGTTGATGCCACCTGGATCAGGAACGCTGATGAAGAGGAGCAGGTTTGATGCGGTTCACCAAGTCTTAGCGTCAGCGTTTAGAACTGGGCGGTGCACGAGACGCCAGTTGCCGACGTCGTTCTTTAAGGTTCCCCCAAGCTGGTGGAGGAATGGCGAGGGAGGTGGGATGAGGAGGTGGGGGTGTTGGGTTTGTAGGTGCGGCAGACTTCCCTGCTCGTGCGCTGATCATGGCAGGCATGCTCTGGTTTCTTCTAAGTCCGTCCATCAGGCTCCCGCCGCCCGTGGATACAAATTTGGCAGAATCCTGCCGAGACTCTGCTCCCTGAAGGACTTTGGAAAACCCAAGTTTGCGAAGCCTTTCGAGGAGGCCGACGTTGATGGGGTCAGGTCCTAGATGTGCACTTTTAAAGGACGTCGCTAAAATGGCAGGTTCTTGGGTCGGGCTTGGTAGGTCAGGGTGCCGCGTACGTCCAAGATTTAAGCCGTAGACATCCTGCAGAAACAGCTCGGCAGGTCGTGACGCTAGGAAATTATCTGCTGGGTTGTGCCGCAATTCGGGGGGGACGGGCGAAGGCGTACGGGAGTGTGATGGGGAGTTTGGCGGTGTTCCTGGGAGAAGGCGGAAAAGGGGCTGCTTGGGTGTGGGTCTTGGTGATGAGGGCGGAGTTTCAGTGGAGACTTGAGCGGAGATACCTCTTTCCAATACCAACTTGGCAAGACCGGTGGTGGCTGCAGGAGGACGACGAGCAGGAAACGAGTCTCCCAGGCTGAGCCTGCAAGGGGTCACGGGTGTACTTGGTCCAGTCCTCATGGAGCTGGGTGTGTTTGCCATCACCGTTGATGGAGAACTAGAGTCAAAATTTAAAAAAACAACGACAAGTTATGACATTTAAATATGCTGCTGGACCAAGATTCTACTTCATGCATACTGAGCCCTCTACAAGCTGTCACTCTGGTTTTGAATCCCTTATTTGTCCCGCGAGGGGAAATTCGGTAGTGCTTTTGACAGCCATTCACACATACTGATGGGAGTAGGCTGCACACCTGCGCCAAGTCTACCATCAGGAGCAATCAGCTTTGCATTGTTCATGAGAAATATAGGCACTCGCCACACATCAGGGGGCAGTAGGTCATCCCTATATAAGGTTTCCCCTACAAATGTCAGTATTTTTTCCTCAGCTTAAACAAAAGGTTGCGTTGGCCCGGCAGTCAGCCTCACCGAGTTTGAAACAATGACATTTTGTTAGAGAGTGAGACTACTGCCCCCTAGTGGGAGGTGAGTGGATTGTGAGTAGATAAATCTTTTACAGTGACAAAAACCTTGGGATAACCCCATTGCAACAGCCTGAAAATGGCGTAGCATACATTCATAGAATCGTGGTTATATAGACACATGACAAATAGAACAAGAAGAACAGCTTCTTCTTATTCTTACTCACCTGGAAGTCACCTGTGTGACGTCACTGGGGTGGAGGATGCGGCAGGTGGTGAAAGTGTAGGTGGAGAACGTGGAGCTCTGAGACTTTCCTGGATTCTTAACTGTAATAAGAAATTATCTTTAAGCAAGGCCACAGAGATCAAAGGTCAAACTCTTCTCACACATACCTGATGAAGATGATGATGATGATGATGATGTTGACGAGCAGATCTGGCTTTGTGAACAGACGGGTGTTGTTGTGGACGGTGGTGGGCTCGATGTTTCCGTGACATGTTTGGTCAGCGGAGGCATTTGGAGCTGAGGTGAAAAACTGGACGTGGTAATGGTAGAGGAAAGAACAGTCGATGGAACGCTCAAATTCTTCCTCTCTCGTCTCTCGTCTGGGGTAGACGAACTGCGAACGTTGAAGATGATTCCGCCCTCTTCCTCCTCCTCGTCTTTACCCCTCTCAGAAGCCCCCTTCTCCAAGACAGCCATCTTCCTCTGCTCCACGTCCTCCTCATCCTCCTCCATGTCGGACAGGCGGTAAACGGCATCCTGCGCCAGTGGCCGGAAGCCCTTGGTGACCACGCCGGGATGGGGATCCAGAATAGTGGCTAGATGGGGTTTAGCCAACTGCTGCCAGTGATGGAGAGTCAAGGAACCTAAAGAAATTAAGAAAATGTTATTATTTGTCGAGTTTTTTATATTGATCAGATATTTGTTTTTTATATTGAACAGTCGTTACTAATGCAGTACAAAGTTCTAGAATTTATTTTAACAATGCTTCTCAAAACCACCAAGTCGGAGCAGAAAACATAAAAGGCCCTTTTGAACAAGATTTCTCTTGTTTTGTAAACAGATGCACAACAATCCTGGAGTTTTGTTCAACACCATTATAACACTGGGAGCCAGAAACCAAAATGCTTGAGGAGGAAATTAAAAATCAGAAAGGATTTACGCATAGAGACGATCAATATTTGGTAAAAATTGTACTTGCAGCAGAAAGAACAACAAAAATAAATCAATGTAAAAAATGACTAATACATATTAGGACTTCACAGGTTGGTTACTTTCCATTATTTTATTTATATACATTTGTATTAATTCTGAAGCATTTGAGTCGATAGGAATTTATGTTCTACAAAGTCTTATTTGAATCTCATTTCTATATGAGTGACAAAATATAATTAATATAAAGTGATCCCCCCCCCCAAAAAAACAACAAAAATATGTGTTCCCTTTGTAATGTCAAATATAGAAAAAATACGTTCATGGAATGTATTTACCTACATCACATTGATTGAATGTAATAATTGATGACAACAGTTAAATTAAACCATTAAACTGAATAAAATAGTTAATCTTTCATCAAATTATTTCACAAATGCTAATCTACAATGTAGAAATGCTTGTGTCTGAAGTGGTACCTTCCATGGGCTTGACAATCTGCAGCTTCTCCGGCAGGAAGGTCTTAAAGATGCTGGAGGTTATAGATAGCTCGGACAGATTGGAGCATGAAGAGATGACGCTTCCCATCGGCGAGCTGCAGCCGCTTCCCTCCATGTCGGACTCTCCGGCAAGAGCCTGCAACTTCCTCTCTCGCTCCGCCTGGAAGAACTGACGCTCGCACAGAAAGTTTTGCCTCCGCAGTGAGAGCCGGTGCAGTGCTTTGGTGAGATCATTCCCACCCGGGCAGCCAGGCTTGCCCATTCTCACCTCCTCCCTGGAAACAGAAAGACGTTCTAGTACTCGTCGTTACTTTTTACAATACTTTGTCACATACCCTCGGCCAGAGGAAAAGGGCTGTGCTGTCATAACCAGGGAGCTCTGGCCTGAACCAGGAATGGGAGGTGTTGAACACGCTGAAGACGGACGGGATGTTGAAGAATTGATGGAACGGACCGTTTGGAATACACGTTTCTGGGATATTCTGCACAATTAAATATCACAATCAGGAATCATTTATCGCCAGTATTGTAAAGTTTAAAGTAGATTTAATAAAAAATAATACAAAATAGGTGATTCGGAATTTAAAAAAATAATAATAATAAAGTAAAATCTTATAATTAAATATGTGAAGTCTTTGTGATCCGCACAAAATTAAACAGACTAATACAAATATAAAACAAGAAAACTAACTGGAGATTATACAAAAAAAAGAGATGACAAGCCTTGTTAACCAACAGACTGAACTGTGTAACAGAGCGCCCTAGTGAGGTCGAAGTAAAACTATAAAACAACGTCGCTATTGAGAATTTCTATTTTTTCAAATGAATATTTCCATTCAAACACCAACTACTTGCTGATGTTCTCTGATCGAGAGTTATTTCAACTATTTATTTAGTTAAATTATTCTTTTTCATTTTGTGACCGTCTATTGAAATTATATTAAACTCTTTCTCCGACATGTTCCTTGTCTACAATAATATATGATACAACACAATTTTCCCTGCTTGTAATTTTTATCTCACTCCTGTAATAAACTGTACCACTGTGTCATCAACACATCATTCCCGTATCATTTATTCATCACTATGGCGGCCACAAAGGTAACTTTGGGGTTTCTGATACATAACATTAACTTCAAAAATGAACCCAGAGGATTCTGGAGGCTCCTCACCTTTGGTCTTCAAACACGGTCTCTTCCTCAACGCTCAACTCTCTTCTCATCGTGCCCTCAATCTCCGCTGCCAAAGAATCCTGGGGGGAAAAAAGCGAACTTTGGTTGGTCTAATGTCAGCACTTTTGTGAAGGAATGAGATGGTCAAGCTGTGTGTCCCACCATGGGGAAGGGGCCATAGGAAAGGTGTCTTCTCAACCCAGCTGACGGAGCATTTTTACTGCGCAGCTCTTTGATCTCCTCCTGAGACTCGTGGAGCATCTCCACACACTCGGCATTCCTCTCGGCCAACTCGTTCAGCTGCAGACAATTACAAATACAATGAACAAGCTAGTCGTGTTAGCGTAGCGTAAAAAGTAAAGACAAGTACTACAATTGATTCTTAAACAGACTGAGTGTAGAAATATAAGCAAGAAATGAGTTTACCTCTAATGTGAGTTGCCTCTGTGAATCTTTGGAAGCCTGAAGATGGATCCGTAGATCTTCCTTCTCCAAGGCGAGCTAGAAAAAAAAAACACACAAACATTGAAGCACTTCCATGGCAATCAATACAGTGGCACGTCTGAATAGTCCTTCTGTCACCTCCTTGACTCTGTGCTGGAGTTCGACTATCTGCGAGAGCAGCTGAGCAATTTCCTCCTGGTGCCGCAGCAACTCCTCGTTCTTCTGAGTGAGTTCATCTGACAGAGTCACCATCTGGCTGCTGGACTCACCTGAGAAGTTCAATGAAGCATTTATTGCATATGAAGAGAGTTTTTATTCTGCTTTACCAAACCTTTAAAAACACACTTGTCGTTATTGATATTGTGACATATAATCAATTTTATATTTAATTGAATTACTTTAATTTCGAGGCTATCATTTGGCGGGCCACATGAAATTATTAGGCAGGCCAGATTTGACACGTGTTCCAAGTTTTCATCTGTGGATTACACTCACGTAGCTCCTTGACACAGTCGCTGACGAGCCGTTGTTCCTTTTCTTCAAAATTGATCGTGTCCCTCTTCAGCTGGCAGGCCTGTTAGAAATACATTAATACATTTAAGGCCATTACACATCTGAAACAATGTTTTGAATTTTGCCGAACTAGCAACAGATTTGGCTTGAGATTCCACAAACAAAGATTATTATTGAAGTATCACATTCATGCAACCATCAAAGTATTCCTTTCATTATTACTATCCAAGCCATTTTGAAGCATGGATCAATAATTATTTTGACGGTAATTCATATTTAAAATAGAATTTCATGAATTTCATTCATCTTGTACTTTTTTCTCAACGTTATTTGCTTTTGCTTGTTCCTTTTCCTTGCTAGAGTTATTTTTTGGGGGTAAATGTTCATGCATTTTCCTTAACTTTTATGCATGTAAATAAACACATAACTTTTTCGGTGATTTTTTTTTAAACATTAACTTTAAAAACCTTTTCAGGGCCTTGAAACTGTGTCTTAATATCCCTTGAATAATGTTTCCACGACTGCAAATCTATCATTACACTTAAATGGGAGATATAGTAGTTCTATTAGTTCAGTAGTTTGCTCAGATGGGAAGAAAAAAAGTCGATGAAAGGAATTGTTGTCTGGATATGATTGGGTTAAAGGGTCCCTGAGCAAGATGCTTAAGTCTGACTGTTCCTGATGGCAAGCTAGTGCGCTGCATCGCAGCCTACTCCCGTCAGTGTGTGATTGTGTATGTGAAGAAGTGACTGAGTGTAGAGCGATTTAATTTCTGAAAAAAGAAAGCGCTATATAAGAAATGTTTACCGTATGCATATCTAACCAGTTTATACACACCTTCAAATAGATACACAAACATACACAGATAGTGACTCATATGCTCTGTGGGTGTAAAGATGAAGCTCTATTAGTGTTTCTACTAACAACAATTACATTTTTAAAATATGAAAATGCTTTTGTATACCACCGTTATGTTGTTCATCCTGATTATTAAGGTAAAATCTTGACCCAGGACCCCCATGAAAAAGAATAATTCATCTACTGAAAATGGTCAGTGATCAATCATGTGTTGACCTCTCACCTCGGACCTCAGAGCCAGGTTCTCCTCCTCCAGGTCCTGAAGT
Source organism: Callionymus lyra (assembly GCF_982586985.1). Classification (NCBI taxonomy): domain Eukaryota; kingdom Metazoa; phylum Chordata; class Actinopteri; order Syngnathiformes; family Callionymidae; genus Callionymus; species Callionymus lyra. The sequence goes on from NC_141822.1 coordinate 23,268,067, forward strand.
TTACCCTGCAGAGACTCCAGCTGGCTGAGAGCAGCAGCAGCAGACACAGTTCCTAGTGGCTGCTTCTGCCGCAGCGGCGTTGACACGTTGGAATCCGTCTCGCTCTCCTCCGAGGCACTGGCGACCATTCGCAAGAGCTCATCTTTCTTAGTGAGCTCATGCTGCAGCTGGTGGACCTGGAAGTGAAGACGGCTTCAGAAATCAGTCCGATTTTGAACAAATGTAATGCAACGGTATATAACCAGCTTTACACACTGACCTGGTCCAACGCTTGCGTGAGCTGCTCCTCTATAGCTTCATTGCGTACTTGCAGGAGTTGATTCCTCTGAAGGAGAGACTGACCGATCCGAGCTGCCAACTCCAGGTCTCTGTCCCGCTAATCAAACACAGCAGAGACGTTCATAGTTGATACACATCTCTTTTTTATCCAAATCAACGTGACACAAGCAGATTCTCACTTCTGCCAAAAGATGAGTGACCACTTCGATGTCATTGTACGTTTTGGTCATCTGTTCCACACGGTCAGAGCCCAGAACTGACGGGAGACAAGAGAAAATACTTTTAGGCTTAAAATTAAAAACTAATGCACAAAACAAACTCACATCTTTAGATTACTATGGACACAATACACAAAAAGAAATAAAACAAACAAAAAAGAATGGCAGGATAATCAAGCAGAACTACTCAAAAAGAAACGGCAAAAGCTATCAGATTTAATACATTCTGTGACCACAAGCAACGAAAAGAGACAAAAAACAACTTTCTTTTTTGTGTTTTGCTTCATTTTTAATTGTGTTATTTAGATCTTGCATTGTTAAAACATTCTTTAAGGAGTTGCTAGTGGTCCCATATGTGGTTAAAAAGGTAAACACATCCCTCCACCAATTCAATCCACACCACAATTCACATTCATTTCTGACATTTTCAAGATAAAATGCAGGTTCAACAGAAACTGAGGAACCAAAGCAGATGCAGAACAGGCTAAAGCAAGCAGATACCTTTGGAGAGGCTCTGAGAGCCATGGTGCGTATAAGAGGAGGGCTCCAAAGCAAGATAGGCTAGAGTAGACAGGAAGTTTGAGAGAAAAGAAGGGATAAAGAGAGAGGCTGATGAGAAGAAAGTTGAAACAGAGAAATCAGCAGGATGACAGTCGAAGCTCCAATTAAAACATCTTCTACAGACGTTAGTTTTCCGGGTCAGGAAATCTACACATCTATTAGTTGGGTCTGAATTTGGCACCTGAGTTGGTGTCACCATCTCTGCACTGCTCATCCTCCCACCTGTTTGAAGAGAAGTGGCATTTCTATTCACTGACCTGGTCATTGGATTAGATGGCAATTTATGAAGTGGATTTGGAAATAGTTTGATGGACTAGCATTGTGCGGTATTAGATGTATTTTTGGCAACATACTAAAGTGCCTCCATGTAGCATGAACTTGAAAAAAAATTTGAAATAGTAAAAAAAAAAGCATGTTAATTAAATCAGAAGACTATTTTACTACTAATATTAATATTTTTAACTTTATTATTATTTTTTAAAGTGTATGTATTTTATTGAATTGTTTTCATTATTGACAAGGCAAATGCAAAGAAACAAAAGTCAACATAAATTACGTGTAATAAAGAAAGAAAAGCAGCTTCAAGCGATGCAGCTGCTCACCAAGTAATCCGAGGCCCACACTGACCTCTGGATCCAAACACCGGTTAAATATAGCTCCAGCTAAAGCAGCCAGATAGATACTGTACACTTACTAGTCACATGGTTACCATGACGTCAAGGAAATATCAATTTAGCTTAAACACTGTAAATGCTTTAAAAGTGGTGCATCGTAAAAAGAAGAAAGTTAACAAAATGTTTACTCAGATATTGCATGGAAAAGTAGAAAAGTTTCAGAAAAGCAACAATATCTGGGGGAAGTGTGTCCCCTAATATTGAATCTGCATGTTAATGTCATGGTGACAGACTTTTAATACTTTTGGACTGGTAGACATTAGAAAAGCTAATAATATAACAAGTCCTTCGAGCCAAGGTCAGTAAAACAAACTAAAAATAACACTAAATTACTATTATTTTTTCTCATAAAGACCAACATAATTGATCTTTATCACCCACTGACGTTCTTTTAATATTCATATTCAAATATAACTCTTGATGCAGGCATGATACTGCTTGAATGGTTATTCAAATCATCAAATGCAACCTAGTTATATATATTTAAGGACTAAAAGAAAGTGAATATATGGAAACAAGTGGACAACAAGAAAACAGATTGTGAGAATTATAGCAAGGAGGGTTTTTTATAGATCTATTTTTGTTATTGGCAGAAAGTAAAAACTCCAAACAATTAGTAAAATAAGCTTTAAATATACTGTACAATTAATCCAGTAGTTAAGACAGTAAGTAAATATAGTGTTTTGACATCATACGTGCAGGAATGTGACACTTGAGTTTATTCTTGTTCTGCACGTGCATAAACATTCACCAACTCATCACTGTAGAGTCACAACCGATGTGCAAACCTAACTGCAGTTAAGTTTTTAAAACACAGTTTCTGAACAGCATGGATGAAGCATCGCAAGATGAATGCATATACAAACGTCAAGAGCGAAACTGTCTTTGGGTAAAAAATATATAAACAGGAAGTGGCAGAAACACCGCATTCATTTATACTTACTCACTTCCTCTTTAACCACGTTTGAATTCATCCAGAACCAGCATCAAGCAACACACACACACACACACACACACACACACACACACCCTCTTTTGTCCCCAGCCGCTCATATTTAGTAAATCTTGGCGCCTTAAATAAAACCTAAATAATTCTGTGAACTCTCCCAAAGACAAACTTAGTGAAAACAAGAGTCTGTTCTTACCCTGCACTGCAAAAACATCATAAAGTTCCTCATTGAAGGCGTTTGAAACAGGCATGTTCTATCTCAGCTGACCGGTCATCATTCTTTCCGTCTCTGTCCCATGACTGCAGCCCTGGATGGGAACTCAACTGTACTTCACTGGATTTCCTTTCCTACTTCTCCCCCCTCCCACCCTGCCATGTTCACAAAGCTGTGTGGTGCACTTAGGCTTACACCAGCAGTCAGAGTCCAATTCTATCCATCGCTAATCCCTTTGATAGGTTCTGAACTGGATGAAAAAAGTGAACCTGCCTAGTCTAGACCGACACACTAACAGCATCAGTTACCAAAAATATAAGCAGTTTTCACAAGGATGATGAAATTATCGACTAAGCCGTCAACAGAACTCACTCATGTAGCGGAAGGTCTCCTCGGCCAACATTGGAGAGATGGCGTTGAGCTGGGCGGGGCCTTCATCAGGTGAGCAGCTCGGTGACACCACCCAGTCCTGGCTGTCTGACAAGTAAAGCGACCCGGAGCCAGCCGAACCAGATCCCAGCGACCCTGATCCAAAATGCTTCCCGCTGCTGCTGATGCCTTCATCTGTGTGTTACAACATTAGCTTTGATACCTTGTTTGAGAAGATTTTTTCAGATTTGACACATTGCCGTTGATCATGTTGTGGCTAAATAGTTTCTATTTGAATTAAATCTAAACTGTTGAAGTAGCTCAAATCAGTAGCCGTGTGGTGGATGTAGTCTCTTGTGCTAAAATGCAGCCTGAAGAGAAACACTAAACCTGTTTTTATGACGCATTTTGTTAACAGACAGAAAGATCAGCCGACAAAGTCATCTTTTATCATTATGGGATTGTTCCAACTTTGCAGTGTCTCTAGCTGTGCTCACTGTTTAGTGTTAAGAAAGCAAAACCATAAATACTTTTCTTTTTCTTTTCCTTTCATGCCAAGATGCAAAAAAAAAAAATCTACCACACAAGTAGTAGTTGGATTAATATTATTAACTCAGGTTCAAGAGACGTGATGTATTATCAATGAGAAGTTTCATCACCTGAAGACTAAATTAATATTAATATAACTAATATTATTGACAAATGTCATATTTTTTTAGGTATTGGCATTAGTGTGACCTTGGAGCGTCAGTGTGTTTAATCCTTAGGGAATTAAATTCCCTTTCACTTGAAGAGTTATATTGTTATTTAGGACAGATCGATACTATAAGATATTCTGACAATGCTTTGGATACGGTTATTAAACTATTAGTTACAAATCATAGATATCAAGATCCTTCAAAGCACAAACATCTTACCTGTCTCAGTGCTGGATTCCTTCTTTTCTACCTTGCGGTGTTTGACTTCAAACATGATGGGAGTGAAGGCAAAGCCCCACTCAGAATTTTGGACGGATAGAGGTGCTGCTAATGCTGCTGCTGCGGCATCACATCCTGTTAATGCAACTGGGTGGTGCCCACACAAACAGACACCTTTACCTGCAAGAGAAGGGTTGTCATCATCTTATATACCTTGTTCTGTTATGATTTTTGCAGGAAAATGTAGAACCTCTTAATACGTTTTCATTTCAATCTGCTGAGCGGATACTGAGGTGTCAAGGGTCTCCTTGGTAAATCTGTCATTTGGTGCCGTGTACAAGTATTTAAAACAGATTGTATTGTTGTTGTGGATGTGTATTTATCACAAAAGTTGGCGACCACTGTGACAACATTGGCCTAAATTTCTGTGATGTAGATTTACAAGTTACAGTTTACTGAAAAATCAATTTAAATGTGGGTAAAAATGAACATGGATAGGTTCTTAGACAATGGATAAATGAATCCTACATTATACCTAATTTCACTTTTTTTTTATAAACATAGAATAAAACCAAATGGATTTAAGACATTCATGATTCAAGAATTCAGCATCAACCCACAAACTCTTTACTCTTCACACACTGATGGTCTTAACCACTATTCTGTCAGTGAAGTTCCAGCAGGGCAGATTCCCTCAGAGCAATGTCAAACGATCTTCAACAACACGTTGTATTGATCAGAACGGTCAGGTTCAATGATAATCCTCCTCTCTCAAAGTGAAACTCACAAGTAAATGTCTGGTCATTTCACCTTTGAATTATTTTGCACCAGCTGATCATCTTAAGGTTAAATCCTTTCATTTACTATAGCCCAGTAATCATTTTACGAATCCGATCATATTAGAAACTCTAGCTCTCAAACTTCATTTATTGATTTCTTACAAATAGCAGGAGTCTACTGTTACTACAGTACTGCTTAAGGCGGAGTCTCCTCCTCGCATATCAAATAACAAATCTTTTGGGACTGTTCGAAGGATTTCTCTAAGACCGGGGGAGACAGGATGCACTTCCTGGAAGATAGTGATTGTCAGACCTCGGTCTACATTTAACCTCGAGTCCCTTCGTCATCGAAATTGCAGTGAAATTAATAAAGTATTATTTTTGTTAAGGAGAAGCAATATTTTATTTACAATTATTACTGTAGGATTTTTTTTCATTACAAACAATTGAATCAGCAACATCTACCTTTTTAATTAACAGTTACCGGCTGTTATTACCATGTCAGAAGCCAAATTGACTCTTGTGGAGACCTATTACCTTTACAAAAAAAAGGGTTTAACTCCATTACAAATGCAACTTTGAATAACTAAAACAAATACATTTGAACCTTTTCCAAGGTTCTGAGTCAACCTTCTGGGTAAAACAACATCAGTTAAAAAAACACAATTCTAATGTATAGTTTTAATATGTAGCTCAAGAAAGAAAGCCTGAATAAAGTGTACTGTATTTGATGTCTCAACCAATTTTTATTAAACAATAAATGTAAAATTCTTATCAAATATTTTCATGACGGAGCTGGACTACATGAAGGCAGAGCGGAAGTACTACATCAGACTGCCAGAGAAGATATGCATCAGTGTCATTAAGACTGTAAACAAGAGTCCTTGGCAGCGCTGTTACATAAGACTCTGAAACAGTTGGTTCATAAAGAAGATTAGAATGATGCACGACATGCTGCCGTCTTAAGCTGCTTATCATTAGTAGCATTTATAAATCAAGGTAAATAAAAAGGCAGACAACCACCTCGTGGTCTCTACACTCGTAGAGAAATGTTTTTAAAAGGAAAAATAAAAAAAAACATGGTTTGTAAAGGTGTCATACAATTGACAAGACACTGCATGTAGACATACCCCTACAATTCCCACATTTTTACATTTTAGGACCATAAATAGATGAAACACTCAAATATAATATTTAAAACCGGTCACTGTCATCATCACACACAGATCAACGGTCTGCTTTGGATAATCCCTTTTACTATGTGAGGCCTTTTGAACACAGTCTATATGCAAACTGTATTATTTCCGTACCAAGTCTAAAACAATCCTGTGAGTCACACGGTTTTGACAAATACTGATTATAAATGTGTGATTTATCCTTTATGTAAATCCATGAAACACAGAACTTAATAATATGGGTTACACGAATATGAAAATAAATACACTTTTAAAGCCCTTTATTTTTGTTTAGGTGATAACACAGCTGCATAACTGAAAGTAGAATGGAAGGCAACAGTTGTTTAAATCCACTGAGATGGCAAAACCTACAAATAGGTTAAACAATCACCATTAGTTCTCTTTAGTTTGCCATTATTCGCAGGCAGAAAAAACACACTACCCTAAAGTATATAAGATTAATCTACATTATTTTTTAACTTTCTAAATAAGATTTTTTATAAACAACACGAATGACAGTAGTATTAACCATGTAAAGCCAGTGTCTTACTGTCGTGGGTCTAGGATAACTGAATATTAGATATACAGTTACGTGTCGAATTAAAACACAATAAATATGAATAGACACATTGACAAGAGCTTCAACAATGTGTATATTTGGACTACGATCGTATCTTTCCACCCAGAGGGCGAAGATGACAGCTTTAGCATTAGCATTAGCTAACATCATCGTCACATCATTCGAACGACACCTCAAACGCAAATAACTAAAAAAGATGTTGAAAAAGGGGGACGGCGTGAAATGTAAACTCACCCTATATCAAAATTATTCCACAACATTCCAACCAAGCATACGAGCCCCGTCTGGTCCGAAGGCAGGAACAATACTTAAGGGGGGTGTGACGCGTCATCGAGCTGCGACGGCTCGGGGGGCGGTTATGACGTGTTTATCCATCGTCTGACATATGTGTCAAATTAAAAGACCCGACGGTGGGATTCTTTTGGGAACAACATTCTATAAGATATAACGCTTAATATAAATACCTTTACACGTTATATAATGATTCTACTTTAACACGTGAAATACGGTTTTCTAACATATGGAGCTATTATGAATTTGGTCGACACCGTTTTAAAATTTCAGATTTGTTTACGTCGACGGCTGCTGTCCTAAGGTAAGCACTTTCTCTAACAACACAGCTTTATTCGAGCTTTAAAATGTTAACTTTGAGATAACTACCCCCTGCATTGTCTGATGAATTCCTGGGGGGTTTCAAGCCGTTGTCGTGGTATTTGTTATTGTTTGACTCAAAACGTTTGAAAGTTTCTGTGTAACAATTGTGTTGTAAACATAACCATATATTCAGTTCGATGATAATCGGTGTTAGATGTCATGGAAATAACCTTGACCTACCTTGACCTATAACAACTGCTTGAAAAAGAACCTTATGTAATACTCTTTGGATATTCGACGAATATACAAAGGAACAACCCTGCAAAAATGCAAAACATTTTTGATGTACACTATTCAAGCAAACGTTTTCCGAGGGATAGTTCTGAATTCTAATATAGCATCCAGGCGAGAGGAGAATGCTTCAGGGAGGATTTATGTATGACCTTTTTCCCATCAGTGAGATGTGTATGAAATTAATGTATTATTTGTAAGGTAAGGTAAGGTAAAACTTTATTGATTGAAATTGTTTTTTTCCAATAGCCACAGAAAATACAGCAATTTTTCATTAAAAATAAACCATAATAAAATAAGAACAAGATTTGAACAATTTGAGGTTAAGCAACTGTTCAACATGTTTAAGGACATGTTTGTGGAGAATATTTTTAACTGTAGCAGGACAAGAGGACATCAGTTTTTAAAGGCATTCCCGAAGGGGTTTGCATTGGGATCTTCATAGTAGAATTTTGATTGTATATTGATTCATTTGGATGTACATATTATTTATTTCTCTGTCTTCCTGTCTTCAGTGTTGATACCATTGGAACTGCTGGACAGGGAAGAAACGGTTTCCCCAGACCTGGAGCAGAGCTGATGTATCCAGGTAAACATGATGCATGTGTTAGATTGATACTGGCCGCTCAGCCGGAAGTCACTGTGTCTCATATTACACTGCCTCACATCTCTCCTGCAGCCAGTGAGTGGATGAATGTCAGAGCAAGTGGTTTTACCGTCACCCAAAGGACCTCATGTCTTTCCTGGTAAGACTACAGGGAATGTTTTGTAGCTTTAGTTTTTACTTATGTGTACTTGACAATGAATTGTGTATGTCATAATATAACATTTTAGTGGGCAAAATAACTAATCTTTTGCAATTAACCTACAGGTATTCTGTTGTTTCACTCTTTGAAAATGAATATTTTATTGTAAAAATTGTTTACCCTACAGAAAATAGAAATTCCACCCATTTACCTGACAAAGAAGGCAAATCTAAACAAAACAAAATATCAAAGACCCAAAAATATATAGATCTATATTGTATAGAGATTGAACGAGTAGTTGATTTCTACCTCTGGTCTCCGTACGACATCTGTGCAGCATACTTGAGGACACTCAACGTATGTTATGGAAACATTTAGGTGGGAAATAACTGACACAACATCATCACTTTCAATTATGCATGCTGCTCATGTGTTGCTCTGTTGGGACCCATCACTCTCTGCCCTGCTGTCAAATTCCTTTTATCACTCCCTGTATAGTGCCTCTCACGCTTATATCACCACACGCTTGCATTTTTTTCTTCCTCTGAGTGAGGCACCACTTCACCCTCCATTCACCCTGTGGCATGTGCTCACCTCTGCTCCTCCCCCCTCCACCAGGACTGTTCCTGCATCTCCCACACTCAGGTCCAGCCCCTGGACATAGAGGAGTACTATGAAGACACCAGCCACCAGTTCCTGGTCAGTAGCATGGACAGAGACATCTTCTTGGTGCTCTTCCATCGACTCATCCCCATTCCATTCATTTTTATTTTTGCCTTTTAATCCCTTGTATCCTTGACTGGCAAAAGGTCACTTAAAAAAATGTTGGTCAAACAATTTTTGTAAGTATATTTGTATTTATCTCATGTGTCATGTGTAAGTAATAATTATTATATAATTACTTTATAATTATATTATTATATAATATAAAATATTGTTTTAGGTAAAAAAAAAAAAAAAAAACGTAACAGGTGCTGTTTGGGAGTGAAAATTGATGATGATCAAGATAACTCCCTTGATGTCAATACTTATAAACTGTTGTCTTGTACCTGAAGGCAGGGCAACTTTAAGATCAAACATATGTTCATGTTATGACCGTAAATACCTGATTAACTAGTGTGTGAGTGCTCTTACACAGTGGGCCCCAACTGAGAGTAAAACACAAACTTCTCATTTCATATAAATAATGCTAAAACACAAAGTCACACATTGGCACAAAGTCTTTAAAAGCTAGGAGACACACGCATACAGAACACCGTCATCAGCATACAATCAAATATATACAAAGACGCAAGTACACAAACATCTTGTTGTAACCAGTCCAGAGCTCTTGATTCATTGTTATGGTGAGATGTTTTTCAATGCACTAAATTGCAGTTTTATTGCAGTTTATGCGATTGTTTTTTCTATCTGAACATCGATCCGTGAATACAATCCTGACATTTAACCATCCTGCGGTACCGAAATAATATGGGACTTCTGCTCAACAAATATGTTAAGTTTCTATGACCTTTTTTTTAAACACTGTCCAACAAATTTTCTTAGGCAAAGTTTTCTCTTGGCAAATGCCTGGCAGCCACTGTCTCATCGCTTTCTAAATATTTGAGTTCCATAGATTTTAATGAAAAATAGGCCACATAAATATTGACAACGTTGCTATTGTGTCTATTATTTCAGATGATGTGTCTGTTTATGTCCCAACAGAGCTCCGACAGTTCTGAATACACCCTGCAGGGCCCGTCAAGCAGTGATGACGTCACTGGACTGTCAGCAGAGCCGGACGACTACCAGCTTCTTGCTGAGCTAGGTGAGAACCCAGCAGAGCTACATAAGGTCTTACATGCTTATAGGATTAACTTATATCAAATATGATTTTAATGTTTTGCTAAGATATAAAATGCAAAATGAAACATTGCAAAAACACACAAATATGGTAAATTAACATATAGATAAGAAAAAAAATCATAAATATTTGAGATATGATATATTTATTATAAATATATTTTAATATATTAATGTTACATAAAAATGTATTTTGTACATATCTTTCCATACTGTAATAGTACATTATTCTTTATCATTATTATTATTTTGTTATATTACTATGGTTATTATTATGATTTATATTTTAATTTTTATTAATTTCTTTAGTACTGTATTTTAATCTAATATGTGTTTTTTTCCCCGTTTCTTCTGTGAACCTCCTACTGTAACATCCCAATTTCAAAACTGTTTGATACAAAAATGATATATTTTACCTTAATTTAAGGAAAAAATGTAAATATGTGTATCTACATGTTTAATGGGACAATTAATACTTGTGATGTTTTGTTCTTATCTGAATAGAGAATATCATTCAAATGAGTTTGTTCTAATAGATCTGTAACTTGTGCTTCAGGGAGGGGCTTTAACAGCCTGAGCCTGGTCAACCTGGCCCGTCACGCCCCGACAGGTCAGCTGGTGGCCGTCAAACAAACCAACCTGGACGAGTGCACAGAGGAGGAGCTTCTCCATCTCATGGTGAATACATTTCTTGACTTAACGTTACAGATTTCCATTCTAATTATATTTTCTTCTGTCCTCCAGAATGAAGTTTTGCTCTCTAGATTGTTCCGCCACCACAACTTGCTCACCTCTCGTCTGGTCTTCAGCTCATGCAGTCGACTCTGGGTCCTCACTCCTCTCATGTCTTATGGTCGGTTGCACTCTCAACGCTTTCCTCTATCGTCAAAGGTGCTTAATCTTTTTTTAAACTTGCCACTCACAGGCTCTGCAGACTCTTTACTGAGGACGTACTTCCCTGATGGAATGAGTGAATCATTGATAGCGTATCTGCTGTATGGTGTGCTGAAGGCCTTAGAATACTTGCATCGTATGGGCTACGTTCACAGGTTAGTGATATGTTGGGTCAACAAAACATTGTACTTGATGTATATTGATACTCATTCGTTGATTTTGATGTTTTCTTCTACGCTCAGAGGTGTGAAGGCCAGTCATATCCTGCTGTCAGAAGACGGTCATGTCTACCTGTCGGGGCTGCACAGCGTTTACAGTATGATGCGTGACGGTAAGCGGATGAGAGCAGTGTTTGACATGCCCCACCACAGCCCTACCCAGCTGCCCTGGCTCAGCCCCGAATTACTGCGACAGGTACTTTTTTTTTAAATCCCTTGATCTTGGTCATTCCTTGTCGAATAAGTCTAATTTCAGGCTCTTCTTTGTTTATCTCTGTCAACAGGATCTGCATGGTTACGGTGTGAAGTCGGATATCTACAGTTTGGGCATTGTTGCTTGTGAGTTGGTCAGTGGCAGGGTGCCCTTCCAGGACATGCCGCCCACTCAGGTAGTCCAACTCCTTCACATTTTCCCATGCTGAACATCATCTATTTAATATTAGTCCAAAGGATTGTTATATCTTTAAATATATTTACGATAGTAGGTGTGTATGTCTGTGTTTTTGTGTGTGTGCCTGGTGTTAATGTCTTATAGACTTATATTGTTAATGTATTTTTGACTTGGTTATAAAATGGCAAAAATGCCAAAATGTCTTGAAAATTGGCAAGTAGACTACTGACCTCTCATTGGCGGTTTGGGGTGTTTAAGGGAAAGGGAGGACAGAGGACAAGGGGAGGACAGATTACCCCTAATAAAATTCAAATACTTTTTGGGTAACTGGGTTTTGAAATTACTTTGAATAACTGAAAAACACCAGATATTTAAGATGGTCTTGCATATGAATATAAAAGCGTTTTCACAGTATGAGATGATCTTTGGCAAAAATGGTCATTTTAACTTAATGTTATTATTAAAAAAAAGTGTTTTGTCAATTCAGAAAGTTTCTATATAAGAAATGTATTCTGAGTATTTCTTTAGATCATCAAAAAGCCATGACGTTACAGTTGATTCCCTTTAAATAGTAGTAGAATTTTACTGTGGTACTTTTATTGTAATAATATTATTAAGAAAGAAAGATAAGAAAAGCTTGGATGGCTGCAAAATAGCAAGGCAGGGCATCTCACTTTGACTACTTGAAGTCACTGATTTTGAATATTTATTAACCATATATTCAACAACATGTCCTTCAAACGTAAAAATGATTGGAAAGTTGAAATGTTGTGCCATTAATGTACATTTCAAAAGTATGTGAATATACATAAACAGCAATAAGACAGTCTGCACATCTTCAACCCGGGGAGCAATAGAAGTATCACAAAACTGTTTTGAAACTACTCAATAATATTTGTATATATCATGCAAAAATAGAAATACTGTGACACTAACCAATATGTTGGTTTGACCATCTTTGCAGATGCTTCTTCAGAAGCTGCGAGGCTCTCACTGCTGCCTTCTGGACGTATCTCCCTTCCCACTGGGTGAGCTAGGGGGACTCAAAGTGTCACGGTCCGGGATTGACTCTGGAATTGGTGAGAGTGTTGTGACTGGCAGCCTGACACACAGTGCCACAGCGCCGCCCACGGACAGACCTCAGAGCCCTGGCCCTAAAAACCACTCCGCCACGCTGCACAACCTGGTGCAACTGTGTCTGCAGCAGCAGCCGGACAGAAGGTTAGGGAGCGCTCCATTGAACTGTGAGCAGCATATTCACCCCTTAATACTCTTTTATATGTGTTTTAGACCTTCAGCATCTACACTGCTGACCCACGCCTTCTTTAAACCGGTGAGTTTTTAAGTGATGGACTTAAAAAAAGAAAGAAATGTTTTTATTTAGATTTTAGATTTTTTTTTGTTTTATCAATTCCCTTTTAATTTAATTCTATGTTCATTTAAATTACATTTAATTACCGGTAGTGTTTTTTAGTTTGATTTTCTATCCATATACCCAATACAAGAGAAATCATTCTTTGTACCTGGATATGATACAAATTAGTGTTATCTTGACCTTTTAAGTATTTATTTTATTGTGTATTGTTTTGATTGTTTAAACTGTTTGTGAACCTGGTCAGGAAAAGCGCGCTACAAATATAGATTACTTACTTACTTTACAAATGTAAAAAAAAAGAATCCCAGATTATAAACTAGTTGTTCATAGAATCCTCCTATTAATGCCTTTTATTACTACGGCGACTACCATTTCCGTCGGGTAGGGTCTTATAGAGCATATTTTTCACTATTGTACATTAGCCTTTTACAATATCAGTTTTGTAAGATATAAACACGAAATGCATGAAAATAAAATCTCATGAAGCTTTTGTGAAATGTCTATAAGCATGAAAACAGCAAGGCTGCAAACTAGGCTACAATGTATTAAAATGTAGTTAACATAAATATTGAATTTGCTACTATGCATTGGGTATGCTGTTGTATAAACTGTACAGTATAACACATTCTTCATGATCTATTTGTGGCTGAATCGAGTTTCAATTGAGGTATAAGTGAATGATAAATGTGAAACAGAATCGTTCTCTGTGTTCCAGGTGAAGAGGCACACTAGAGACTCTTTTCTCAGCCTTATGTACCCTGCAGCCCCCCTCACCAGCCCTGAGGACCCTCCTGAATCCTGCCCTCCCGCCCCCTCTGAGGATAACTCTACACCATCTGAGGGGGACACAGTGGAGTCTGTGTGGGACTTCTCCTGAACGGCATCTTTAGTGTTTGCTTTCTAGCCAAACGGACAATCATGCAGTGGAAGGCCAAACCTTATTATTATTCATAATAATGGTGAAATGATCCTTGTGAAGGATTTTTGTTTTCAGGTGCACCTTTGGGTTGATAGGAGCTGAGATTGACTTAAGTGCTTATAATAATACTTTTAAATGGTTGTTTTAACAAAATAATGTGAAACTTATGCTGTGACTGAACAATAATAAGTGTACTGCATATTATCTGTATTTATTGTTATAAAATGGTCTTTAAAAATGTGAAGGTGACTATTTAAAAACAAATCAAACATGCAGGAACATCACTACAGTAAAGAAGATCATGCTATGAGTTGTCCAAATAGATTAGTACAAAACATATATATAGAACTTGTAAAAATGTTTGTTGCTGTATGTTACGTGTTGTAAACTGCTTCAGAGCGAGAAACCAAAAAAGCAGTATATTTATAGTATTAAAAGCTGTGAGTAGAAACAGTGATGTATCTCAAATATATACAGTATATATATAATTTTACTTTGTTCTGTGACCACTAAAGGCCTTTTTATTATCATTTTTAATATGGTAATGTTATGGCTAACTGTGAATAAATGTGCTATGTTTTAGAACATATCAGACACGGTAGCTATTTGAGCCTTATAAAGAAATTATCTACAGCGTCATGATCTACATGTTTATGCAAATGTGATTTTTAAATAACCTTGAGCCTTTATTTCTGTTCATTTTACTTTTTATAATTAATAATGTTTTCATGTTGATAAACATTGAAATTTATATTTACACAAATGTTCAGATTCCCGTACCTGTATCACCAACGAGTTGTTTTTCATACTTAGTAAACTTAACCGACAACTACAATGTTTGCTGGATTTATTATCAATAAACTATGTTAATATCTGACAAACATAAACAAAACTTCTTTTTCACGTGGCATCTTATTGTTCAATGACATTTAAACACTAACATTTCATAAAACTTGTTTTATTATGTTTTATATAATAATTGTATTTATACATTTTTTTGTGTGTTTGCTTTGGTAAGCTTCCTCTAGGTGGCAGCAAATCACCTAATAATTCTTGCTAAATCAAATGAGTAGATGTTTTGCTGTGGTAGCATATTTTCTCTTTTGCTGTGGTCACATGAGCATCACAACAATCGAAATAATAACATACATAAATGCTATTAAATGTAAATAATCGCATTAAATCGTTTCTGTATATGAGCCTAAATAAAGTTTTAACTTGCTAACTGCCACGAGACATCATATCCGGTCGCCAAAATAAAAGGCAGACCTACGTAGTGGACGTATTTCGTAAAACAAACAAAACAAAAATATGTATAAACAAAATCAATTATCAACGTCATTTCATGTGTTCAGTCTGGTTTTACAATTGTTTTTGAAAATATACTTTCATGTTTACAAAGTATATTTTCATGTACAAAAGCCAGCTGTAAACATTAATGTGTGTGTTATTTAAAAATTAAAAATATTAGATGTTAGTCGTTGAGAAAATAAACCTCGAACTGTCTCGATCGTGAGAAACGTTGCTTTCCCGTCTTATTCTGAAATCACAAACACTCCTGTTTAACCGGAAACGTTGGTTTTTTCTTGACGTGTAGGCCAACTTGACATATTGACATCAACTCTAAGGCGTCAGTTGTCAGCCGCGGGTCTCCTCGGCGCTCAGGTGAACGCTCTCCAGACCGAACACCACCCACCAGGTACTGACTCGCTCATAAACCTCGTTCTAGACAGGGACAGCGAAGGGAGCTAAAGGAACGCCGCGGTTTTGCCACATGAACTGAGGCAGTAAGGAAGAAAACCGAGCTTGAAAATATAGAAAAATAGCCATTTTTTGACAGCTAGCTCTCGGCTAACATTAGCTTGGTCAGGTAGTGTCGACTGGTCGAGCCACCGAGGCTGTAGCGCCAGAAGGCACCGACCTACCGTCTGTTCTGTGGCCGTCTCAGGACTATATTCCTGGCTCGTATTTTCCCCCGTGAGTCGTGAAGCCAACACACGAGAGAAGATATTAAAACATTTTGTCTGACTTCCACTGGTCAACAGGACGTGTAACAGTCAGTGCACTTTTTTGTCTGATAGCATCTGAAAGCTTCACATTTTTCCATCAAACTCCTGGTTCCCGGGGTGAGAAGAAGAAGAACTGTGGCGATGTTGAGCACCGACCACGTCCATCTGGAGAGAGAGGTTCACAGTCCTGAGTGACATGGAGCAGCCTGACAAGTGACCTCGGCGGACAGACGAGGAGTCCAAGAGTTCTGGACAACCAGCACCATGGCGTCCAAGGAGAGGCTCTATGAAGTCTGGATGCTCTACTGCAACAAGGTGGGATATGGCATTCTCTGGTCACATACTTATGGACATAAACAACATCTCATGACTCCCTAAGATACCAAAGATGCAAACTGTTTCTTTAAAATACATGTATTTATTTGGCTTTATATGCATTACTATGTACTAAACTGCATTAAGATATAAGTAAGTAAGTAAGTAATTTTTATTTATATAGCGCTTTTCCAGACGAGGGTCACAAAGCGCTTAAACAATCAAAACAATACTCCATAAAGTATATACTTTAAGGTCAAGATAAAACTGATAACACAACAGGAGTTCCAGAAAACCAAGGAAAAGCCTGAACAAATAGAAACGTCTTAAGATGTTTATTAAAGGAGTCAGTAGACTCCATCAAGCACAAAGAGAGATGTACTTAACTGCATTAAGATATAAGCTATAACACGCTGACATTGTTCACATCTATCACAGGTGCAACACAATCGCTATATTATACTTGTATGTTATAAGTTCCAGAAAAGGGGTGACCAATCACTTTTTAATTCCTTGTCGGACAAGTTAATGGATTCTCCTTTTTTTTAATGAATCGGGACACTTAAATGCTCCAGTTAAATCCAAATTCAATTAATTGCGTGAATATCCTGAAGGCTTTTTATGGATTCTTGGAGACTAAGGGATGAATAATTTATTCAATGAGAACAGGCAACTATTTAACAAGTATTGCGAACAACAGAGCCCTGCAGTTGTAGAAGGAACAAAATACAAAACGTATGTAATAGAAAAATATACGTATTATAGTTAAGTAAAACCAATGTTAAAAAAATAAGTTTCTTATTTTTAACTTGATCATTGATTGGATTAAATATACCTTAATTTTCTTGTAAAAACTTAAAAACATAGCAGTTGATTCTAGAATAGAACATTATGTGCTTGGCTATTTACATTGTGGGTCCATTTGGAGACATGACACTTCCCCTATAAACATCTCACTTTCGCAGTTTGTTATGGGTATTCACTTGCTTACTGTCACATTGTGTGTGTCTGTGTGTAGATACACAAACAATACGATAACAAGCATGAAGGTCTGTTCACATACACTAACATCCTGTTATAATGCTACATCGAGCTACATCTACTGTCAATAAATGAATTGCCCAGTGGTTGAGAAGGCGACTTTAAGTCAGCGGTTGGCTTGATTTAATTCGGTTGGCGATAAAGCACAAGCACATGCTGACGTCCAATCAAAACAGGCCGCCTGAGCTGAGCTTCATGTGACTGAGGACGCACACTTGGAGCCAACAGTAATCCCTCAGTTTTGCACGCTGACCAACACAGTTTACAAATGTATTTGATTACCTCAACAGAAACTGGATACAACGTGGGTACTTCTAGAAAAAGAATGTATGCTAGCTTTTATAGTAATATGTGTAACTGTGAAATGTAGTTTTCACTCAGGATATACTTTCCATGTCTCAGACACTTGTGAAAATGCCATCATTTGCTGCAAGCATACACATTGAATTTGTTCTAGCAGGAGAGTGTATTTGCATTGACAAAGCTTCAGTCTGTGAGGAAGGCTCATTTTATTTCATCCTGGCTCGAAGCCAGGAGCCTACAAGGCTGATCATTTTTTTCAATGTGAAGCTCCGAATATGTCGTGGATGCAACATGTAGATGCTGTATATTCGTGTAGCAGCCCGTCTCTTGCTAGAGCAAGTAAAATGTTTAAGGAATTTGCCTGGATTTTAACCAATATGGAGCACTTTCAGTCATGTGCCCTTAATAAAATGTGGAATGTCAGTGTACAACCATGGTGAAAGACCCCCTCTTGTCACCCACTGAAGGGTTAATAATTCAACACAATCCAGCACAATATTTTGCTTTCTCTAGCCCAATGTATAGGATAAAGTATAATGTCTGTAAAAGTATATTTATGTAAAACTGAGGACCAGCGTTTACTTACAGATTGCATAAAAAAAATCAAAGTACACAGTTGGTTTGTGTTTCTTTTCTTTTTTTTAATTTCATTTTTTAAAGTTGCGATTGTTAAATTGTGCTCCGGCACCTTCCTCGTGAGTTCTTTGACAATGTTTTTGACCTTCCTCTTCATCGTTATCGGTTTAATGATTAGCAGGACACAATTGACATAATTTCTCTTTAGGTCAGAGTTCAGCTCTCTGTAAGATTGAGAGTTTGAAAAAAAACACTAGAGATTTCCCTGCTCGTCCATTTTAACATCAGCCTCTGATTTCTTATCTGTCTGTGTGACTATCTTTGTGCTCGCCCACTTCCTCTTGTAGGGCTATTACATTTCTGTTCTAGAATTCAAAACCAGGTCAGAAATAACATGGACGGACTTTTCCGGACTTTTATGGCAGCTGTCTTGTTGATGTTTTGGTGAGGTCAGACATGTTTGGCAAGTGGAGTTTTGAATTAAGGGTGCTTCTGGTTAGGATGAAAACTTTAACAAAGAAACTAACAAAACAAATTTACTGAAACCTTTTGACATGGATGTGACGGGGGTAAAACGCCTTTCAGATCAGAAATCCTTTATTTGTCCCGCGAGGGGAAATTCGGTTTAAACAACAGCAAGAGCAATATACCACAAATAAAACACCCAGAAATAAAAATAATAAAATGAAAAAAATCTAAAAAAAAATTGCTGCTCTATGAATTAATTTAGACATCGATGTGGAACTTTCTGGGCTCTTATTATACTTTATTTTTGATTCACATGACGAATCATGGCTTGATTTTGCTCTGAAGAAGTTTGTTGATACATTTAAAATTCTACTTCTTAATATTGTCATTGAAACTTAATTATAAAAATGCTTTTAACTAATCTTATAATTTTCCAAGACAATATTTGAAGCATTTTCTGAGAAACAAGAAAGAACATTATATTGTTTTGTTTGTATCAAAGCTGCAAACTGTTCATGATTAATGTCTGTTGACTTTATAGAGGATTCTAATGTATGAATGATTACGACTTAATAGGTGGTGCAGAAGTTACAGAGTCGAAGCTACTAGAGTTGTAAAAGGCTGAGGAGTTGCAGACGAAAGCTAAAGAGTGTTATGTAAGCAACAGCGATCCTCTTAGCTGCTGTCACTGGTTCGTGCCTGAGCGTTGTTGTTGTTGTCCTTTCAGCAGACACAGGAGCTGAGTGCCGCTGCTGCTGGTAGCAACAATGAACTGTCATTCCCCTGCTATATTCCAGAGAGTTTGCCAAGAAAGGGGAAGCAGACTACTTACTCAAGCTAACTCTAATGTCTTCTGCCAGTAAGCACCCCTGTTTCATAACTCCAGGGTGCAACCCCTGAATGAAGAAATAATATTCAGTCCAGTGGCTGAACTATTAACGGTTAAATCATCAGTTTCACACTCTATGTAATGTTTGCATCCGCGGAGCCCAAACACATTTCAATATTTTCCTTATTGTTGCTCTTTTATCTGCAAACCAGCCACATTATTTCTTTGTCATTGCTTCAACTTTGAGCTCAGATTTTCTTAGCAATAACTCTGATGTCACTGCAATCGTGTAACAGACCTTCCTTGTGTGGTTTCACCCCCTCCCATCTGCCTCTATAAATAGTCCCTGAGTGATGACATCACAAGGGGAAGGACTATGATATTGCAGAAACAGAAGTACCACAAGAACCTTTTTTAAAAAAAAAAATACTGGGAGGAAACCTTTCAAACCTTGTGGGTTTCCTTGGCACCCTCTGTGGCCCGTCCACAATAACGGGTCATCTGCTGCCACCCGACCAGTGAGCCAACCACGCCTGTCTGGAGGGTGGGTGCCAAAGTCTGCACACCAGGATCCAAGCTTAAAAACTGAGTCACTAATGACTTAAACGAGGGTCATGATGATTAGGATTTCATTACAAGTTTAATGTGTTTTTAAATGATCAACGATGTCAAGTGTGGTTATAGTTTGGTTTATTTGAGACTTTGTTCTATTTGGGGCTCTTCCAATGCTCTTTTTGGACATGAGAAAGATAATGTCTCAAATTTAGATAACATTTAAATGAGTGATCAGATGCATATCTTACAAAAATATATGTTTCTTATTGTTAAGAGATCACTGATTAAAGATCAAGTTTTCCCCCATGTCTGCCATTGTTTTCACCAGGTAATCCAGTTTTACCCTACCATACAGAGGTTAAATGTTTCTCTCGGCCATCAATAATTGGCTTTGGTTAAAATGTGTCATCTGCCCAGTGACCTGTCCACTGGGTCTTCCTTCTTGATCTCAATGTATCTCTAATAGCCACTAGCTCCTTGTGAAATGATACGTGACTGATAATGGATTTATTCACTTTTTTATATTTTAGCATTTTGAATGCCATGTTCCCAAAAATACATCCTTGGTGTCAGATGGATGAGATAAAAAAAGCATGATGTTTTGATATCAATTATTTGAACAATTACAATTACAAACCCCAAAAAACTGCAAGATATTGCAATATGATGAAGTCATTTTTAGAAGCCCTTGTTTTATGCATAACCAAGTGCTCCATACCTTTATTTGAGTTTGGGAATTTGAAGTGGAGCAAAGTATTTTGTCACCTTTCCAAAATGAATGCAATAATGATAAATGTGGTCAAAGTTGAGGCAAAATCTCTTCATGTACATGTATTTTCCGGAACCATTTGTTATTGATAATATTTGTATGTTGATAGTATTAACTTAACTAAAAAATATTTAGCTTTGTGCAAAAAAACATTTTGTTAGCCAGGCTTAGCCTGAGATTTAGTTATGGATTTACATTGTCTTGACAAACGATTCCATCATCTCAACCTTTTCGTTTAATTATTTATTAGAAATACTCCAAAAGTTCATCTGTACTTATATCACAGAATATTATCAGAATCATTAACTTTTATTGCCAGTGTTGTATAATCTGGACCTTGCTGGATATGGAGACGGTGCTAATGTACTGTTTTATCTGAAACCGTACAGAATTACCACCCACAGTATATTATTTCACACAGAGGGATACATGAAAAGGAGAGCAAGTCAAATATCTTGACATCAACTCTCTATCAGCCATCGCTACTCCAGTGAATGGTTCTCTTTATAGACTTTTATGGATTTCATTAAATGAATGGCATTGGCTCTTTTGTTGGCAGCTTGTATCGCTGCACTGAGGTCAGCTTAATTTACTTGTAAGAGTTTGAATCCGTAGAGGGAAGCTAATAAGATAATGGATTTGCATGTGGGAATTGTTTGACAGGCAGAGACACGAGATGATTGTCAGCAGGGGAAGAGAGATGATCATTGTATTCAGACTATGTGCCACGGCTGGTGTGTTCAACAGAAATGTGGAGCAGGGTGTGTCCAGAGCTTCCAAAGTCAATGGGCATCTGTGCTCACAACCTGCTGCTTATAAGAGGGCATTATTTTACTCACACCCAGAAATATGCGGAACTCCGCTCAAATGATCTTGAGATCTTTATTGCGTAATCAATGACACGCGGCGATTAAGGTTCGCCATGCAACCGGCATTGAGATGTCATCAGAACAAAATATTTACACGTGGCTGCTTCTGACTCCATTCCTCTACCACCCTCTTTTCCCCTTTCCTCCTCCTCTTGCTCTCGCTAGTGTCACAGGATTGCGATGACTTCATAGAAACAGCCCTTTCTTGGCTTCTCGCTTTGTTTTGGACGATTCCCATTCTGACACGCATACAGAAGCAGTCAGCAGACCCCAACCCCCTTCCACACAGAGGCCACACTTATTTTAATTCCTCAGTTAACTTTTTTCCCCCCTCATCTTATACCACTCTACGGAAATGTATTCACAATCATCTGATATATTCATGGAAAGACCGCTGGCATCACCAATACACATGTCATGTTGACATAAACTTTACTGAATTTTTTGTTATCAGCTATTTCTTTTCGTTTTAATTGAAAATAATCCCAATTTTTTTTGTAACACCACACAAAGCCCAACTTTATTATAAACTTCATCTCATTTATTAAGCCGTAAGCAAAAGGTAAATGAAGCACCGTCTTCAAAAGTGCCTAGTCATGCCACCACTTTACTCTTTTGATCTATAGTATATCGTTGTGACTTTTTAAAGTGTTACTCTCTCTGTGTAACAGCAATTGTTGTCCTGATTGAATAAACTAGTAAAATATGGAGTTGCCTCCAATCTACAGATAGGAAGCCAACGTTCTTACTGTTATAGTAGTAGAACTATAAAGCACTTCAAGCACAATATGGCAGTCTCTTGTTAATCCTTTTGGCTCACCTCCTCAACCCTCCTTGACCTAGATTGAGTTTACACCCCTCCAGAGGATTGGGGGCCCTTCAAACAAAACCAGAGTATGTGAAATACAGTTTCTTATTCTCAAAGGATTATACAAGAATTCTTGCAAGTGTGCATTTAAAAAAAAGGTTGTCGTTTTTATCTGTCCAGTCGTGTCTTCATTAGATGTACAGATGTAGTTAATAAAAGCTGAAGAGGAATAGGAAGAATAAAATGAGTTCGGGATTTGAATTAATCATTGATCACTTACTCATACAAACTTCCTATACTCATTCTTTAAATAATATCTTGCCTAAAAAAAGAGCTATAACTGGATGCTGTCATTTGGTGTCGACCTTTGTCATAACCCCTCATTGTCTGGTGTCCCTTAGAGAGCACTGTTGCCATCCCTTTTTTTTGTATGTCTGGGCACTGTTCCAGGAATTTAAGAAATGCCACTCGTGCAAGTTACCCCCCCACACCCATACAGCAGTATGCAGCATGACTAGTTTTCTTGTCCAACAGGTGCTCGTTTCAGATTCAGGTGCTTCAAGAGATAAGGGAAACCCCCCACACCCACCTGACACATTCCTGCTGTCATGTGCTTGATGTGTAGCAGGTCCAAGAGGGACTAAAAAGCTACATTAACAGTCCTTCACTGTGGCTCTCATATCTTCAGTACTTAATCAATTCTTTCCTCCCAATTTGCTCATTATAATGTGCGGTGTGTTTGGTGTGCTGCCAGCAGACTAAGTAATGTGTTTACTAGCTTTCTGTTTTCTTGCTTTTTCTTTTAGAGAGATCCAGACTACTTC
Organism: Callionymus lyra; assembly: GCF_982586985.1. Classification (NCBI taxonomy): domain Eukaryota; kingdom Metazoa; phylum Chordata; class Actinopteri; order Syngnathiformes; family Callionymidae; genus Callionymus; species Callionymus lyra. The sequence goes on from NC_141822.1 coordinate 23,291,418, forward strand.
AAGCTGTGGCTGGAGATTTTCATCAGCTCCTATGAGAGATGCGTGGATGTAGACTTTGAGAAGCAGCCTGCGAGGTAACTTGCTACTTCATAGCCTGCAAATGTTACATTTGAGTGTGTTAAAGGGTATCAAAGCAACACTAGAATGTAAAAGTAGACAGAATTATTTTAAATGTGTAAGAAAGCATGTTATGAGATGAGGTTGAGGTGGGATTTTTTTTTCTTCTCTCCACGGATGAGGCCCTTGGGTAAAATGGATTTGATTATGAAAACAAAAAAAGAGAATATAACACTTGGTACTCTAGAATAAAATGCTGGGAAAGCTAGGATTGTGATCAAAGGCATTCAAACTATCCCAAGGTAACCAAATAAATCCAAAACACACAGGCCTTGTGAACTAGTGAAATTGCTGTTTGAGCTCTTTATATCCTTTTCAGTCATTTCCCTTTTTAGCTCTCTCTCTCACTTTCCCTTTAAAGCCTCCCCAGATCCTCCTCCTGCTGCAGTCTCTTCCCCTCCTCCCTCTGTGGCTGCCACATCTGTCCTGTTTTCACATCAAACTCATGGCTGCTCAGTTCCTCTTGAAAACAGCAGTGTAGAGCAGATGTTGTTTTTCTTGTTGAGTCTGTTGAGGGAAATTGAGACTAACGTCACAATAAACCTAAACAGTGTACTGTGAAAAAAGCCTATACATATGTCAATACCCTTCGTATCCACAGGACAGACGAGGTCCCTCCAGTGTTGACCCTCCTTCCTGACAACATCCTGCAGGTATTGCGCCACCAACTGCTGCAGTGTGTCCAAAAGGCCTCCGATGGCCTGGAGCCTGAGCAGCAGAACCTGGCGCTGCTGCTCCTCAAGTTCCTCATCATCATTTGCAGGTCTTGACAGAATAAAAACATCCATCATTTAGTTTCAAGCGTCATTGAGATGAACTCATGTCAACTCTCTGTCTTCAAGGAATCTTTCTAATGTGGAGGAAATCGGCACTTGCTCCTATATCAATCACATCATCACCATGACGACACTCTACGTTCAGCAGGTCTGTTTTCTTTTATTGACTTCTTTTAATACAAAAAAGTATATATAAATAGAAGGGACTGACATGCCATAACTTAATATTTAAAGTCTTTAAAAACTCTAACAATGCATATTTTTAAGGGCTTCTAAATGTGTTTACATCAACATTTAATCAACTGGATGGAAAAAGCTAACCTGAACCAATGTGTCCTCAAAGACAATGGTGATAATGTTCTTTTTTTGACATTTGAGAAATGAAATGGTTTTGTGCATTTTAGTTGAAGAGCAAGACCAAAGAGAAGGAGATGGTCGATCAAAGCCAGGCTGAAGAGTTTGCACGCCATGCTCTTGCGTTTTGTGAAAGCCTTTATGATCCTTATCGCAACTGGAGGCACCGAAACATGGGGTAACCTTAAGAATCCTTATGTTTTCTGATGATGACGGAGATCTTACCATGTTTTTGATTTTTTTTTTTTCTTCCAGGCAGCAGCTGGGTACAGTGGAGAGAAGCAGACAGAAGTACAAAGCAGCTCCACTAACTGTGGAGTTTGTCCCCTTCTTTTACCGTAAGTTTTGTTTTCTTCTTTATATCATGTAATTATTATTTCAAGTGGCTGCTTTAGATCTACTTTTAATTCTCTGCAGAGGATTCCTCTCACTTCTTCCGTCTGTCATCACGATGCCTGAATCTGGTCTTTGTTCTGTTTCTCAGTTCTTCAAAAAGCTGATAGTGATCAGAGTCAAACCACTTGTGACCGGCGGCCATCTTTAGCAAATAACACTTGTCTTGTGTGCTGTGGTTTCGAAAAAGAGTAAATGGTTGAAGTTACATCTGACATTGCCGTGTATACTTATTTGAGTTAGTTTTGTTTTAAAATGTTTTGTATTATAATCTTATTCACAGAATCTTATATAATATAAATGGTAATGAATATATTTTAAATATTATGCTTATATTTTACATTTTTTACTCTTCCATAGATGCTCTTAGACATGTCCAGTTTCACCTTTTCTTTATTTTATGTAAAGAAAATGTATTACATTCACCAAGTGACAAATGCTTTATTGGGTAAATAAATGAAATGATCTGTATATTCAATCGATGGTAATAAGATATTGTTGATAAATTAGTTGTAATTATTTTGAGATGAAGGAAGCAGACAACACGGTGCCAAGACAACAGAGGCCTTCTGGCTAATCAGATGTGTTGACAGATAAGTTAATAGATGACTGAGTCTACAATGACCTAGAGGTCACTGCCAGGACACACTGTGTGCTTTGTACGCATTAATCGTTTCTGGGTCTCAGGCTTCATTAGAGCTCCTGCATGTGAACTTGCACTGTCGGACTAGATATTGATAATTGAAAACAGTTAATTGATTGTAGTTGCTTTTACTTTAATTTAAAACTATATGATAAAACATTAATTAAGATTGAGCTTTTGAACAAAACGAGCTCTTTTAAAGGAAGAATCTTGATTTCGATATATCTATATACATTTCTTTTTGATGAATAAAAAAACAAAATAACTTTCAATTCACTTGAAACAAATGCATGTGTCAATTATGTTTTTTTTATTTAGAAGCAGTACTTCTATGAGCCTGTTTTATCTGCACATGTTTGATCATGTTAACAACGAAAGGGCTTAAAGATAATGTTTTATGTGTTTGATCCATGCAGAATGTTTCCAAGAAAGTGAGCACCTGAAAGAGAGTCTGAAATGTTGCCTGCTGCACTTGTTTGGAGCCATCATTGCGGGTGATCAGGTAAACATGCTTATGAGCGTTTAAGTTTAAGTTCTGAAATACAGATGTTTTTAGGGCAAATGCGCTCGTATTTTTAGTTGTTCTTTGGTTTTCGGTATTTTCCATTAATCCAATTATCATCTTTACTTATTCCACATTTTCATGGCATTCTTCTGTTTCCCGACGATCTCCTCAAGCTCTTCATTCCACAACTAATTATGCTTGTTCGCCTTTTTTACCTGACACTACATATTTTCTTATTCTTATTGGTTTGCTTCAACCATTTCCTCATACCTTCTTTCGTGTGAATTAGCTAACGCTGTTTCCGGTTTGACATCTTTTGTAAGTTGAGGCCTAATTCTGTTCATCCAGTGCCACTCGGCTCGATGAAAGAGTAGGTGTAACCATTTTTAAGACCGTGTTCAATATTCTGTGTAAAATGAATCTTGTTAATTTACTTGAAAATGTTTGTACTTATTTTTAGATTTTTCTAGCAAAGGCATACGTTACTTTATAAATGAAAAATAAATGTTTAAAAGCCTCACATTTTTGCATACAGATGAATATCTCCTACTGTATGTTAGTCCCGTGATATTTACTACACGTTCCATTATTTATAGTCAGTCGCTCCCACTATCAGAGTGTTGTCTGTACTGTTATCTTTCGCTTTCGTAGAGTACATACTTTTCACTTTATCTCTTAAAGCAACTAAGATTAGTTTTTTTTTCTCCCCTTCTCTACAACAGAGGAATGCACTGCAAGCCATCTCTCCTGCCACCATGGAAGTGTTGATGCGGGTGCTGGTCGATTGCTCCATGGGTAGCTGCTCTTCAGATGAGGGCGAGGACTGGGACAGTGAGGCCCCTGACCGGAAGGCACTGCTGACCCTTGGCTGTTTGAGGGAGGTAGTGCAGCGTCTGCTGGCCTCGAGCTCGGACCAGCGGCAAGTCGAAATCGCTTCTGTGCTGGAGAATTATTTCAAGCTGCTCAACTCGGACCCTGCTGCTGTCGTTGCTGCCCGACAACAGCAACATCAGCAGCAGGCTAAGGTGCGAGTTCCGACATTGGGGCGACACTGGGAAAGCCGATTTGTGGCCCTTCAAGTACAAATGCTTGGTAAGTAAAGCTCATTTTGAATTTCAAATCTACTTTCATCAAAAGAATATTTACTTAATAGGTTGTAATGTGTTCTAATTCCTGTATCATATAACGTAACAATCACAGCAGTCCCATTATATTCAGTATATTCAGAGGGACGTTAAAATATTTAACGTGTTTTGATACCCTGAGGAGAAAAGATCACATGACGGTGTAACTATTTTTAATGCCCTGATGTGCTATTAATGCTGATTCATCTTGCAATTTCCTTGCAATAACCAATTGTCATTGTTCAAGAAATGTCCCTTTTGTCTTCTCTGATTTCAAAAAGTTAATTTGATTTAATTAAATTTTTCCGATGACTGTTTGATTTGTTCTTTGTTTCCTTATGACAGACACTATCAGGGACATGTTCCTGTGTTCAGACAGACCTGTTCTACAAGCAATCTTCCTCAACAGCAACTGCTTTGAACATCTCACTCGGCTGCTGCAGAATAGCAAGGTAAAAAGTCGTCATGGGGATATGGATACCTTGCATGCACTCTGAAGATCAATATGTATCTCAACTGTACAGTGGTCCCTCGTTTATTGCAAGGTTACGTTCTGAAAAGCCCCTCATTAAGGTAATCCTCCAAGCAGTATCATTTTTCACTCTTCATGTACATGTTGAGGCCTCGTTTAGCTCTTGATAAACCTTTCAGAAAATGCCATTAAGGCCTTTTTCACATTCTTGCATAGTTTATACTTTCTCCAACATTTACATAAAATTCTCAATAAACAAATGCAGCTGTAGCAGTTTAAAATTAACAAAAAATATTCAAAAAACTTTGTTTGAACTTGCATAACAGCATTGCATGTGAGGTCATTATTCCTCTCAACAATCCTCTATGTAACGGTCACTTAAATGCTTTCATAATGGTTTGCCTCACAGCAAATATATTAAAGCTGTCGATCACTTTTGACGTAGAAACATCAACGTCGAAGTGAAATACAGTATTGCAGCGAGCAATCAACTGTCACTAGGAAGAGCAGTGTGTAGAAGTAGTGTGGGAGTTTACTATTTAGTTGTAAGTAAGGTGATTTATGTGGTTGTGTTGAAGTTATCCGCTTTTCAAATAAATCACCTGGTTGTGAAAGTGTGATAAAGGACGACCATTGCCGATCTTGACTGCAGCTTGCTACATTATATTTAAAAAAAGGAAGTACCTTGTGCAAACAAAAAATCCTCGAAACGACGAGACCGCAGAAGGTGAACTATGATAAGACGAGGGAACACTGTACATGATACAAAGCTGATGATGCGTTGAATGGATCTTATCATTCAAACTTGAATTTGATTCCACTTAAACTAAGGAGGATTTAAGATTGATACGGGTTTTCATAGAATCAATGTATTTGCTGATTTGACACTATTTCTATACACAAAATGGATCAAATTGGATCAATGCTTTTGATCAACCAAAGCTGACACAACTTAGATTTATTTTTTCCTTTAGCACCTCCTACTGTGTTGCTCAAAATCCCCTACAAACTGTAGTTGCTGTTTCATTGCAGTGACTAGGCAGATTACTTGCTGCTCTGGCTTTGGTGGTAGAGTCTGAAATAAACGACTTGGACTTTTGTGTTTAAAAAATGTGCTCAAAAACTGTTTTCAAATTCGCCTAAATTCACCTACTCTACCTCTATTTTCTCTTTTTTTTCCCTTTTAATGTAGAAGTTATTTACCTGCAAGCTTAAATTGGCCAGTGAACTTTATTGAAGATTCTGAAAAGCTCCACTTCATTTAGTCCCGGAGTTGGAAGTCTAGTAGTCTTCTGATAGCGTGGACACATCTGTGACTTTGGAGTTAATAAAACAATCATTAACTGCAATCAGTTGGTAAAAGGGAACCTTGATGAGGTACTCGAACATCATCTGGAGCAACTATGTCATTTAGAGTTCATTACAAACTAGATTTGCGATGGAAGTCTTTTTTTTTTATGATTCCTATCAAAGTATATCAGTGCCATCGTATTGAATGAATGATTGAATTTGACATTTCAAACGTCGTTTCAGCCATTTTTTATCCAATTATTGTGGCACTATTATACCAACGTTTTTGTATTGGATTTAAAAGACTACGGATGACAATACTTCCATTCCATCCGTTCAGCAGTAGTAACAAACTGTTTAATGACGGTTATCCGAACCTTGAATAAACAGAAACCCAGTTAGTAATTTCAACAGATGGCCGAATCTCTGAAACCAGGCATTCATTCATATTTGGTACAGAAGCTGCTTGTGTCGGAGAACGTACACCTAATAGGTTTTGTTTACCAGTACTGTTAATGCCTTTCAAAGAAGTCCACTTTTTGCCACTTTTTTTTTTGTTGATGTCACCTCTGCCAGGCTGATTCACTAACACTCTCCACTGTTTGACCCCTGCTTAGGGTCATGGCTTTTAACCTGTTAACCTTGTCACGATATCTTTACTCCCTTGCATCACCCACACCACCCCCCAACCTACACCCTGCCAGAACGCCCTCTATTCCTCTTCTGCTCATGCAATGTTGACATGCCTGTTGTGTGTTTGTGTGTGTGTGTGTGTGTCAGCTGGTTAATGCTAGGTGCACAGCGGCAGACAAGGACCAGAAAGATATAACCAACAACAGGTTACTGACAAGAGAGGGGGACACTCAGGTACCGCCGAGAGAACCCCATTTCACTTCTACCCATTCACCATCCATCTCCTCGAGACTTTCACTGACGTGCTGTTTCCAAGTCTTTACCAAGTTTTAACTGACTCGTGAAAACTCCACAGCAAGACCTGCACACCTAATGTTATAAATAATATAAAAGCATGATGAAGAAAATGTGTTTAACTGGATTATATACCTACACAAGTGCACACACGTTGTTCTGGTGTCACTCCTCTGTGTATCTTTCCTCACTTTATTTAAATCCATTTGTTAGAGAATGAAAACAGGTGGGACGACCTGAAGAACACACACATGCACTGCACACTACACCAAAAGACAAACACATTCATAGTAGCCTTTGTAACTTGATGCAGAAGCTGCATGTTAGCAACGTAGTAGTCCTGCTGTGGATTAACCCTTTTCCTCGCTCAGACACCAATTCTTATTACTGTTAGTGTCCTCAGTGACCTCTCCTTACTTCTACACTCCCTCCTACTCCCTTCATCCTCCCTGTACTTCTCGGCATAAGATGGGTTCGATGGTGGAACGCTTTAATTAACATCTCGTGTATTCACAAACAGAACTCTGTGGCTTGAGGAGACTTGGTCTCCGGAATGCTTAGCTCAGCATTTCATAATGCTTCACCGTCCCTCTCCAGCTGGTCCAATTTCAAAAAAGGATCAACCAGCCCCTCAATGCACATTGGATTCTAAATCAATATTTAAAAGTCACATCGTCAGTGATTAATGCAAAGTTGGGCTCGAGCGGGACAAAGCTGGATGGAGATATTTTGATTTAAAGGTTGGGGTCGGTTGCATGTATTCTGCTTCAGCGTTTTGACTTGCGTTGTGGGTTTTGTGTGGCATTTCTGTGTGTGGAAGTGGGTGGTCTTGACAGTCGTAACACTTCCTGCTCCAGTCTAATGTCCACGCTGTTGATGTTGTTTTATGCTGGAACAGAAAGGAAATGCTATTTCTACTGTAGCTTTTACAGGAAAGAAAAATCACTCAAATATTAATCATTCTTACTTGTGAGTTTTTGTTGTTTTTTTATGGTAAAAAGTCTATTGTGTTCAATTTGATTTAATGGTTTTGCTATCCTTTTTGGACCCACTTATTGTTAGATTTTCATATTCAATTTTATTCTCAAAAAATTAACGAATTAAATCCACTATCTGACGATCATTATGTAGCTGTTTATGTGATAGATTTTATTTTTTAATCTAATTTGTATCAAATAATTTAAAGGCAAATCATTTTTGGTCTGGAATATATTACAGTTGAATTTTATGACGGATGATTCATAATTGAATATGAAAAGAAAAACGATACTTGGGTCATTGTGTGTTGATGATGTTTTCAGACGTCTGCATGTTAATGAAACTTTTTAATGGTGGTTTAAAACAGGATCTCTGTTCAGCTACAACAAAAGAAAAGTGTTGAGGTATTTTATAAAATAACTTGTGGATATTTATTTCAGGTTTTTCAGGGACGACTGGACTCTCTTGCTGTTGCAACTATTAAAGCCCTGACAACAGTGATGCATAAATCACCAGCTGCAAAGGCAAGACAAAACCACAACAACTGTTTTCAATTCATACACAAGAGCTGCATGTTCAGAATCCAGGACATTTATTTGTGTTTAAGAGCCTAAATTGAACTCCTATTTCATATTTAAAACAAATCTGTTTTGTCCATATTCCCTCACACCCTTAGGAAGTGTTTAAGGAGAGAATTGGTTACAATCACTTGTTTGAGGTGCTTATCTCACTCGGTCAGCCTTCCCGTCACCTCCTGAAAGAACTGATGAATATGGTAAGAACATATCTTTCTCTGTTTGTGTACTGGGAACCAGTATTTTTGTATTAAGTATTTATTTTTTAAATATATTTTTTATCTTTTATTGATCTGAGAGACTACTGCATATCTATAGTCTGTAGTTGATGGATGTTTAATAAAATGTTTATAATATAATGTTTTCTTTTTTAATTACTGTAATACTGCATATCAAGGTATTATAACAACTTCTACTCTTGCCAAAAAGTATAATAACCAAAATAATGATGTCTTGTAATTTATGTCCAAAAAGAGGCATAAAGACTTGTGTCTTACTTTAATAGCTTAAAAAATGCTAACAAAGATTTATTAAATACATAATTCCACCTCACCTACCTTTAGTAAAAGTATTTTTTGCTATAGAAAAACAAATGTACCTTAAAACTCAACATGTGTGCTTTATCTTACACCATAAACTAAAAATTACACAATATTTGGTTAAGCAATTATAAAGCTAAAGAATATGAACTATTCTAATTATTACCCTTAAGAAAAACATGTTCTAGACATACACATGACTGACTGAATCTTCCGTTTGTTAATGATACTTTTAAAGTCTTAAATATGTGTGAAATATGTGTAAATATGTGTTTCCTTGTGTGTGCAGGCGGTGGAGGGTGAACACACCTCAGTGGGTTTGCTGGGAATAAGTAATGTTGAGCCGTTGCTGCTGCTGGTCCAGTGGCTTCCTGAGCTGGATTCGTCAGAGTCGCAGCTTTTTACTGCCGACTGGCTCCGTCGTCTCAGCTGCCTGAACCGCCAGACCCGAGCCACCTGTGTCAATGCTGCCATGATCATGCGAGCCCTGGATGCCCTGGATCGCCACCAGAGGCTCCACCGAACCTGCGCAGAGAGCCTGTTGGGACTGGTGGGGTCACTCGGCTCTCAGTCTTTGAGCGCTCGTGAGCTTCTGGGGCTCTTGCGTCTCCTAAGACCACCGGAATCAAATCAGGCTCACCCTTATGTGGGTCCAGCTCTAAAGGCGCTACTGGCCATGGTTCGCAAACAAGGTCTGGAGAGTGCCATGCAATACTTTGATTTGTCGCCGAGCATGGCGGGCATTGCTGTTCCAACCGTTCAGCGATGGCCAGGTTCTGCCTTCAGCTTCCTGGCCTGGTTCTCCCTGGACCAGGACCAACTGGGACCAACCAGCAAGGACAAGAGAAAGCAGCTCTACAGGTGGGATTTGTTGTAGACGGAGAAGAAGTAAAATGAAATCATCCATGCTTTACATCCTCTTACATCAGCTGAAGTCTTTGTATGGAAGTGTATTAGTGCCATCAGAATATTAAATGGTTGAATTTAACATTCCAAATGTTGATACTTTGAATTGTTTAATTGAATTGTTTCGGGGGTTTTTTCAAGCATTTTTTTGAATAATTGATTTAAATAATTTACTGATTGATATTGGAAGTACTTTTTTACACATGGTTTGATATATTAATTACAATAATTAAAAAATCTAAATTAAATATTGTTATTACATTTATATAAAGACTAACGGACAATACTGTTGCTTTGAAATCCACCATGCTGAGCTTGACGCGACAGTGCTTTTACATTGTCAGGTAATCCTTTGCGTGTCACATGATTTGCTCAAAGTTCGATCAAGTAGGTTGGTATAATTGTGCAAACAGACACTACCAAAGAGTTCGAACATTTATTTTTGAATTATTGGTATTTGAATAAAATATTCATTTTGAATATATTTCAGTTTCTAAATTCAATAATTCTAAAAACAAAACAAATTCAACATTTAAATATACAAAAATATAGAATTGAAAACTATTAAATAAATAAAACTGCAACCCATCAGTTTCTAAATTGTATTATTCAACTATTTACAAAGATATTAAATGTAATCATTAATATTCTGATGGCACTGATCTACTTTCATATATTTGTCTTGATTATAAGAATATTGGAATTATTTGAAGAAACAACTCAAGTTGCAGTAATTGACTGGTATTTCTCAATCATTTGTCTGGTGCAGCTTTTTTACCTCAAGCGGGATGGGATTCGAAGCATTCATCAGCTCGGCAGGAGTCCTGGTGGTGGCTGTATGTACCAAGAAGGAGTATGTCACTGTCATGCTGCCGGACTATTGCTTCTGTGACTCTCTCTGGGTGAGTTGATTTTGATTTTTAAATCTTTCCTCACGTCCACAAGAAACCACGAAAACCATGGCAAATATTAACATGCACTTATTCTACAGCACAGTGTCGGTGTGGTGCATGTGCCAGGAAAAAGGCCATTTGGACAAAGTCTGGTTTATATTTATGTGGATGGACAGCAGAAGCTGTCTGCACCCCTCAAGTACCCCACTATGACAGAGGTGAAGCATACAGCTTTAAAAATCAATTGAAATATTATTGAATTAAGTTTTCCATGTGATTCATATTCATCCCATTCACAGGCATTTACCTCCTGCTGCATTGGTTCAGCAGGCCACAGGACCACCACACCTCCACCTTCCCAGATTCCAGACCCTCCCTTTTCCTCAGCCTCTACACCCACCACACGCTCCTCGCTCAGTGGAATCCTGTCGCCACAAACCTGGGGTGGATTTCTTGGTGGGAAACCAGAGTCGGTGACCAAGATAATTTCAGCAGGTACTCAAGACAGCGAGTGGGGAAGCCCCACGTCCCTGCAGGGCCAACTGGGGAGTGTCATGGTCTTCCACGAACCATTGCAGCCCAACCATGTTAAGGTCATCTGCAGTGCTGGTGAGAAGTTGGACTCAAGATGTATTTGAATCATGTTTCCTTGTTCTTAAGATTTAGAATAAGCACCACTCTTTTTCTCTAGACCAATTACTGACGATTATATTTAATAATTAGTTGTATTCTAATACTTGAAACGTATGTTTTATTAATTGTATTTGTAAACTTGTCATATTTTGACCTTCAATTTTGGATGTTCTAACTATTTTTCTTTTTTATTTAATTTCAGGACCAAATTGCATTTGTCCATTTAGAAGCTACGAATCAGAACTCAGTGACCTTCCTTCCAAACTGCTGCTATACTACTCGCCCAAGGTTGCTTATTTTGATTTTAGAATTTACTTTGATAACACTGCTGTACACAAAGGTCAACATTTAAGTGATTTGTTTTGACAACAGGCCTGCAGAAACCCTATCTGTCTGGATTTATCTCCCAACACGCTGCATGGACGTCTAACTGGCACCAAAGTTGTAAATTGGGATATCAAGGTGGGTCACATGATGAACCTGAACTTTAGTTTTTTTTACTGTGATTCTTATCAAATCCACCATGTTTTGTTTTCGTCAGGACATGATCAACTGTGTGGGCGGCCTCCCCGTTCTCTTCCCAATACTTGAACAGCTACTTCTGGTTACCCCTGAGCCACAAACTAGTGATTCTCTAACAGGCTCTGAGTTCATCACGACTGATGTTACAACACCAGCTGACGGGGATTGGGTTATTCTTCCTTCAAACAAGTCTTCAGGTGCGGGTTAAAAGCAGCAACTTTATAAAACTATTACTATTTTGTCTTGTCTTTTAAGTCAATGCTTACATTTTATTATAGGTCAAGAAAAAACTATTTGGATTGTCCTCCTCCTGTTCAATTTCCAAATGTTTTTTTATGTTGAAGGGAGATGTTGGCGTGATGGGAGAAGGAAGAAGTCGGATTATTATTAATCAACTAAAAAAGATTGTTGCTTATTTTTTCTACAGAGGCTCGCCTGGAGAAGAACCTCGTAGCGACATTCTTACTGGTGCTGAAACATTTTCTACAGCGACACCTGATTAACCAGGAGAATCTGCTTCACACACATGGCGTTGGCACTTTGGGGGCGTTGCTGCAAAAGGTCAGTTTTAAGATTGAAGAGAAACAAGTCCGTATATGAACCAATAAAAAAGGTACTTATTCACTGAATCATCAACAATGATTATGAGTTTAAACGGGCCTGGGCAGCGATAAATCTGCTTAGACCTGTTGAAAACTTTAGACTTTATTTCTAGTGATGAAAGAAGACGTCATTAAATTGTTTCTTATTTTGCTAAAATTTATTTTGCATTGTAAACGTGTTACCACTAAGCCCTGTTGATAACTAAAGGTCTCTCTCTTAATACTTAGCTATGCACAAAGTACGGTTAAGACTGGATTAGATTAAGTCCTTTTTATTTTTTATTTAATTTAGTCCAGGAATTTAAGATGTTTTGTTCTGATATGAATGAGACAATTTAGTTGCAACATGAAATAACTTTACTTTCTTTACTTTTCGTACTATTTAATGTTTGTTTAATCTCCCATACTTCCTGACATGTTTCCCATTTGCCTGGACTTGTTTATGAAATGTGAGGTCGGTGGATTATCTTTGAATCTGTGTACAAAAGTGAAATTCTCCTGAGAAATCCGATTAAACGCCATGTCTTAAATGTGGTGGTAATGGTTGCTTCAGGCATGAAGCCGCACCCTGCAAACAATTAACTGTGTTTTTTTCCCTAGTCTGACGTTTGTCTTATCTGGCTTTCTTGTGTGTTCTTTTTTATATTCTTCATCCTGTTTTTAAATTTGTCATTCAAACTGTCCCTCAGTTTGTAAAGTATGACCTGCTGATCGTTTACTAAATGTGTTTTTTGCTCTCCTTTAGCTCCCTGCTGGTCATGTAGACGTCAACTTGCTCATTGCTGTGCAGCTTTTGATCGAGCAGGTGTCCCACGAGAAGAATCAAGCTCTGACACAGCAGCTTCATACACATTTGCTGTTTAACTTCAACATCTGGAACAAAGGAGATTTCCCTTTAAGGATAGGTAAAAGTTGTGTTAGAATGAGTAACTCTGCTTTTATAGTGCATGTTTTTTAATTGTGTTTTTGTTAATTTCTTCTGAAGGTCATATCCAGTACATGTCCACTGTGATCAAAGACAATAGGAAGCAGTTCCGGAAAAAATATGGTGTCCAATTCCTCCTGGACACCGTTCGACTCTATTATGGGTGAGTTTTTATTCCGTAAAGTGATATTTTCCATGTTACTTAAATCGTTTCTTGACATCACACGTCTCTGTCTTTAAGCAAAAACAGCAGCAGAGATTGTGATTTGAGTGATGATGACATCCGGACAATCCGTGCATCTCTGTGCGGCCTCGTCAAGTACTATATCGGCAAGGGCATGTCGCAAGACGAGATGCACAGCATTCTGGGATACATGGCTGCCATTGCAGATGAGGATCAGGTGAGCGGGGGTGACACAGCTGTGTTGTTATTTCTGTGGGTGGTAAAATCATTATAATCAATAATACACATACATCTTTTAATGATTATTGTTATACTTCTTAAACATCACTGGAGCTATATTTGTGTCCTTATTATTCAATTAAAGAAAAAAAGACCTAAGGATTATTTTCACTTCAATCATATAATAATTAAAAAGGAAAATTCGACATGTCTTGGGAATTAAAAATTTAGAACAAATGACTTACCCATAATATGGCCCACAACAAAAAGCGATTACCTTAATGAAAGATAACACTTTTAATAAAATATTTCTTCCATTTTGATTGAATTGGGGTTTTTGATAAAAACCTCACCACAATGAACGATTGACCTAAATAATGAGCCACTTAAACTAAGTAGGCTGTTCAAGATAAGTGAGGTTATGGTGTTGAAGGCAGTTTTATCGTCCAATGATTGAAGAAATCTGATAACAGGATACCAAATATGTCCTTTGAGAATGACTGCAGTGATTCCAGCGAGAGGAAGCTGCCTACACAATTCCTACTGTGAAGGTTATATTTTAACCAGCTGAAATAGTTTTTCCCCTTTTGTTAGCAATAAATGTCGATACACAGGATGTTAATAGATTTTTGTAGATGTACGGTAGCAGCTATTGCTAATCTAACCATATTGCTTCACTCTTTCATTAAACGTTTTTTCCTTTGCCCTTTTATTCTGTTTTTTATCCTCTTACTTACTTTTATTTGTCGCGCAGCTGTGCGGACTGTTGGAGTTGTTACTCAGCCTTCTTCAGAGCAGCCAGGCCAGGGACCAACTCTTTCTCCTCCTCTTTGAGCCCGGAGCTGCCGACTCCTGCTACGCTCTTTTGCTTAACAACAAACACTCTGACAGACTGCGGGAACTTGTCTTCAAGGTAAATCTCACCCAAACGCACCTTATGAGCAAATATTGAACTATTTGCCTTCATATCTCTTAATAGTGTGTGTCTTGTAACTCCTTCAACGTTGTGACTAATACGCATGTGTTTCAGTTGTTTGAGCGGATGTTGCGCTGCGACCGTGTCTACGAAAAAAGTAAGCAGCGTCTTCGTCTCAGAGAGGCAGGATACAGCGGCCTGTCGCTTTTATTCTCCGAACTTCACATCACTCCCTCGCTCGTCCGCTGTCTACTCAACCAGGTCCTCCACACAGGTCTGTTTCATGTGATTACGTGACCCTCATTACAACCGGAGCTATAGGTCTAGAGACAGAGAATTGCTGAGGTTGGTTAAAATATGCACACATTTAAGATGAGCCCTGAAAGATTATTTCATGATCAACAGTCATTAGTGAGAAATTAGGTAGGTAGGTAGAACTTTATTGATCCCTCAGGAGGTCTTCTTCGGGAAATTGTTTTTTTTCCAAATTATCCACAGCAAATACAGCAATTTTTCATAAAAAAGAATCAAAATAAAATAAGAACAAGAACAAAGAGAAATAAAGAGAAAGAACAAGATGATACAATCTTAGTCTAAAGATAAAGAACATAGATCAAAGACAAAGGATACAAAGACTAACATAGTACAGAACATCATGATACTTTTACTCCACTCCTGCCCCCGAACTCAGAAATTGTAAGAATAGAAACAATAATAAACAACACAAACGAAGCTCACCCTCGAGTAAAGACATAACATCAAAATAATGAAACCCCTACAAGTATACATAAATTCAAATATGCTGTTTATACATGCATTTAATAAGTTATACCTGTGAACTCCCCTTCCTTGGTCAAGTACACTGCTGCTACGCTTTATTTGTTCATGAATTCATTTTTACTGTTGTTCAGTCAGGTAAGTCACCAAAGTATAAAATTAAAGGGCTGCCATTTAATAAGAAATGCCTCTGAAGCGCGTTTCTATTCTAACATAACATTATAATAAATAATAAAAATGTTTCTTATCCATAGACACAGTAGTCAACTACAGAGACCTGATGGCGCTGGTTCAGCTCACGCATCGGGCAGGACCAAGTGTACGGTTGCTTGTCTGTAAGAGGGTGAGTACACTTACATTTGTTGGCTGATCCTCTGATTGTATTTTTCATCCTAACGATTGTTTTATTTTTTTAAGGTTTACCAGCTGCTGCAGTCGCATCATGAAGCCTCGGCACAGATTGCCAAACAACAGTGTTGGCAAGACACACTGATGCGCCTTTACCTGCGAGGTGACGGCTCATTGAGGAACTCCGACACTATGAGCACATGCAGCCTGGACTTGAGCCGCTCAAACATTAGTAACTCTAACCGCCTGGACCTTCCGCTTGAGAGGAGAACGAGGGCAGGCAGCGCTTATCGTCTGGAGGACGACCGGCTCAGCATCGGTGACACCCGCTCTGTGGACAGTATGGAGAACAGTGATGTTATCTCGCTGCTGGACACGCCATCATCCTCAGCCTCCACAGAACCACAGCTGCACAACAAGCCCTGGGTGGTTGGGAAATCTGGAGGCTTGACACTAGATCTTTCACACTTGCAAGCCTACGAGGGGGTGGAAAGTGGCACTCAGACTCCCGGAAGCAACCCCAGCACTCCTTCGCCAATAGAGAATTCCAAGCCTTTCCCTGGAAATGGTGAACGAGAAGGAACCTCCTTCCTAAATGAAGACAGTTTTATTTTCAGTGACAGCATCTCTCTTGGGGAGTCATTCAACAATGCAGAGGTGAGCTCAAAGCCTGCGCCTGGTTTGTTCATTTGTTAATCTGTTTTAAAACTATTCTTTGTTTGATAAGTGAGTGTGATATTTTAACATGGAGTCTTCAATACAGGTCGACTAGAAACACTGTGACACAAGAATATCTACTGACAATGAGGAGTTTTACCTTAATCCAGTATCTGTTAAGTGGCAAACTTAGTTCACAGTGGTCTATCATTGATTTTCTTTTTTGCAATATACCTCACCAAAGTGCTGGTTTCTGATTTATTCTTTTTAATTTTCTCCCCTTAGTGTGGCTTTTGCCTTACTGGATTTTTACTGCCTGTCTATGGTGTTCTTGGTTTAGGGTTATTATAAGAATATCACAAGAATAAAAAATATACACTTAAAAAAATCATTTATATATAAAAAAGAATAATGTGAATTTAGGGGTTTTCTTACCCAACTTGTGTCCAGCCATTTTCAGTGTTGTAATTTTAAAGAAAAACAAACTTGCCAAAAAAATGACTACCTGAGGAATCACTTAAGCAAAAATAAAATTTTGTGTTGTAAGGTGACTTAGTTGTCGATGTAGAAGCAATATGCCACTTAAAAAGTATTAATCTGCAACAAGGCAAATTATTTTCTTTTTTTGTTTGTTTTATAGTAATATTTTTGGTTTCTTTATGTGAAAATAACTTAGAAGTTGCAAAAAATACTCAATATAATTGTCAATTATGCTTCATGTATTTGACCTTCACTTCATATTTGTCTCCATGGATACAAAATTCACTTAAAACTAGAAAAATAAAAATACATTTCCTCCATGAAGCATTTATTAAAGATTAATGAATAAAGCTTTAAAAAAAAATTGAAAACAATCACACGAGTTGGTGCTTGTTGTCTTAAAGATAAAGGGTAATTTAAATAAATCAGTTCAGGCTGTATTCCATTTGTGTTGTGAGTCATTTCCTGCATGTCTTTATTCTGATGAGCTACTGGAAGTGCGCTAACATGCTCAACATTGTTTCTATTTTCAGCTGCAGTGGACGCTAAAACGATTATAACCAAGTTACATCTTTTCCCCTTCCGTTCACCTCTGCACGTTTGTGTTCTGTCTCCACCTAGAGGGCAGAGGAAGAACTGTGCAATATGCTGCTGGAGATCGTCCTGGTCGTCATGTGGCGTGGCGTGGAGGGCTCTGATGACACGGCGTGGCTGGAGCGTGGTCAAGTCTTTTCAGCGCTCACCAAGCTGGGGACCGCCAACGAGATGCTGCTTCCTGTTGACCACATCAAACTAAGGTACACAATTGTGTGAAGTTGTTGAGAACTTAAACACTGTCACTTACATCTGGATCGTGATTGATGTGTTCTGATTGTGATTGTTATTGCTAGTCTTATGGAGCGAATGCTGGAGTGGGCCGTCAGTGACAACCGCGAAGCATCCGCAGCCACGTTGCCTCAACATACGGAGAACGCCGTGCGTCTGCTCCATATGGTCCAGGACTTCCTACAAGCCGAGGGCCTGGTCAACCCCGCACTCTGGACGGAGAAGGTGCTGGAAGAGACGGTGACGTTGATGGACAGTCTCATGGTGTGGTACTCCTCCGGCACACAGTGGTTTCAGCTTTCCCAGGTGGGGTTGAGACTCCTGCTGGGGTTCATGGCTCAGGAAGACCCCGAGGTGAGGTTTTTGATGATGATGATGCTTTGACGGCTGAAGGGGTTCTGATCGATCTCCTCTCCCTCAGGTGTGTGCGATGGCTACTGCCAAACTCAACGGTATCCTCCAGACGAAGGAAGTGTCGAGTCAGGACGAAGCCTGCTACCTGCTGGGAAAGGTGGAGGTGATCCTACGGCGGTCCATCCAAGAACGAACAGAGGAAATGTACTCTTTCCTGGTACCCCTGCTGCGGACTCTGCTCTCCAAAGTTCACCGCCTCCTCTACATGGAGCTCCACCTTCCTAAGCTTCCCGACACCAACGGCAGTCCTTCCTTTTTCGAGGACTTTCAGATCTACTGTGATTCCCCCGAGTGGCGCGTCTACCTTGACAAATACGTATGTTTCTGAAACCTCTTCGGCTTCTTATCCTTATTGGAGGTTTAATTAAAATGTCTCTTTTTTTTTTAAAGATTATTCCGTACATGAAGCAGTATGAAATCGAGACCTTCAGCCAGGGTCACGAGACCATGGCTCTCTTTTGGAAGGAGTGCTATGAGGCGTTCATGATCAACCTGCACAAGAGGGAGAGAGAGAGAGGCGAGAGCAAGATTCGTTTTCAGGTCTGTTGTCTTTCACTGTCGTTAAACTACCAAATATCAGTCCTCACTTGTTCATCTTCTTTTTCCTTCAAATATCAGGAGCAGTTTGTTGAGGCCTTCTCCCGCCGCGGCCGCCAGGAGAACCTACGGTACAACAGCATGTTGAAGCAGCAGCACGGCCAGAACAGCACCACCTTGAGGCAGTGGAAGGCAGCTCGACGGGGTCTCGTGTGTGAGAGAGGACCTTGGGCTGAAAGGTAATCACTACAGATACAGTCAGCCATGTGAAGAATAACACTTTTATAAATAGTTTTTTCATTTGAAATATTTCATTTTTCTTTACTCCAAAACTCAAGTCAATTACTTTAGTCGTAAAAGATTTTAGAGCCTGGAAATAAGCAAATTAAAAAACAGTTATTTTAACCACCTTTTCACTAAACAAAACCTACCTAGTTATCTTCCGAGTTAAGTTATGGTTATGATTTTGTTGTCTTGGTGCGGTTACTTTATCAAGACAAAGTGCATATGTGGCCTTTTGACCGTCTTTATGTGGCCATCATTAGGACAAAGTTAATAGTTAATATTTAATAGGTTTTGTTGAAGGACTTTTTTTCTGAGCATTTATTGCCCTTAAAAATATTTTCGGAGAAAAATGATTTTAACAGATTACAAATTTTATTTTTTTAAAGTTACATCAAATCAAATCAAATTATAGTTTCATCATATTTAGCTTGATTTTAATACTTAATTACTGTATAAAATGTGGCCCCTGAGGATATTTAATTGTCCACCTATGGGTTACAATGTTAGTTTTATTGTTGATTTCATGTAATCAGTTACAATGTTATTATAACTGTTGATTTCATGTAATCGTTTACAATGATGTTATTATAATTGTCGATTTCATCTATTGGGTTACAATATTATTATTATTATTATTGTCATGTTGTCAGTTACAATGTTGTAATTATTATGGTTCCATGTCATGTAGTCAGTTATGATGACTGACAAATCGGATCATTAATTGCGGTTGCGTGAATATGATCCTCCAGTATCGAGCAAGTCCCTCCTCAATATTGATTTTGTGTTTCCTCCTAACAGGCAGCAGGAGGAGCTTCGTTGGCGGTTGTCCAGTGCTGAGAATTTTTCCCGCATGAGACTGAAGCTCGTCCGTAATTACAACTTCGACTCTCACAAAGAGGCGAGCGCCCTGAGAGACAATCTCGGTAAGATAATCGTCGGCTGGTGGTCTTTAAAATGAACGTCACAGGGACTTGAACTATGTTTGATGTTACACATTGATATCATCATCTCAGTTTTTTAACATGCTTCTTAGGTGTCAATCAACAAAGGGTGAACGAAGCAGAGTCTCTTCTGCTGGAAGCTGCGAAGCAGGTCAAAGTTAGTGACCTGGAAGACGACATACTAGAGCTGCCGGATGATGACCCCGCGGCCGGCAACAACCAGTAAGTCCTACATCATCAAAATCCCTACTTATTTATTAAATCTTTAAAGCTCCATCAGTGAAACATGTCGTACTTTTTGCAGGGTTGAAGCGGAGGAGGTCGGCCAGAAGGAGAAACTTGTGCTGTGGGAAGACTGTGAGCTGGTCACTGTGGTGGACGTGGTGCCGGGCCGCCTGGAACTCACCACCCAACACATCTACTTCTATGACGGCAGCCAGGAGAAAGAAGAAGGTCAGGACTTATTCGGGGAAATGAATCACCTGCACATATTGTTTATGATTTAACTCTTTGACTTTTCTTCAGGTGTTGGCCACGACTTTAAATGGCCTTTATCTCAAATCCGCGAGGTCCATTTAAGAAGATATAACCTGCGACGCTCGGCCCTGGAGATCTTCCTCATTGACCAAACCAACTACTTCCTGAACTTCAAGAAGGAGGTGCTCACTTTTATTTTCTGATAAATGTTTGTCAGAAGACCTTTAATAGGAGGTGAAATAATCCCTAACTTGAACCACCAGGTGAGAAACAAGGTGTACAGTCGGATGTTGCTGCTGCGATCCCTCAGCCTGTATGGAACCAGGTCACCACAGGAGCTCTTGAAGGCCTCTGGGCTCACTCAGGTCAGTATACAGGAATCTAAATCTATTATTTTCATTGTGTTATTTTTATTTATACGTCTTGAATGTTTACAGAAATGGGTGAATCGAGAGATTTCCAACTTTGACTACCTGATGCAGCTGAACACTATTGCGGGCAGAACCTACAACAACTTGGCCCAATACCCGGTGGTATGTTCATGAACACTAGTTCCAACCGTTTCCAGTGATTAAGTTGCATGTTGAACCTGTTGTTTGAACAGTTTCCCTGGATTCTCTCGGACTACACCTCAGAAGAGTTGGACCTGTCTGATCCAGGTGTTTTCAGGGACCTGTCAAAGCCAGTGGCTGTGCTGAACAGTCGTAATGCCAAGACTGTCAGGGAGAAGTACGTCTCTGACTGTTCAAAGAATATTCTCATTCTCAATATTCTTCTCATCACGTTGTGGATCTCCCAACACTTATTTTTAAATCTCTCTTTCAGGTTTGAAAGCTTTGAGGACCCGACCGGCACCATCGACCGGTTCCACTATGGAACACACTACTCAAACGCTGCCGGTGTTATGCACTACCTGATCAGAGTCGAACCTTTCACCTCCTTGCACATTCAACTGCAGAGTGGACGGTACCGTTGATTTCTTCTCATTGTGGACAGTAGCATGGACTTGTACTGCAACAATCTAACATTTATCTTCTCATTTCTCTCAGCTTTGACTGTGCAGACAGACAGTTTCACTCAATCCCAGCGACGTGGCAGACTCTCATGGATAACCCAAATGACGTCAAAGAGCTAATCCCGGAATTCTTCTACTTCCCTGAATTCCTTGAGAATCAAAATGGTAGCTTCTTCTAACAAGGAAATGTCAAATAAAAACTAATATATTGTAACGATTGAAGTCCTTACATACAATTTATCTGTTTGTGTTTCAGAATTCGATTTGGGTCGACTTCAGCTCTCCAAAGAAAGAGTCGGTGATGTCATTCTTCCAAAATGGGCCAAATCACCCGAAGACTTTATCCACAAGCATCGCAAAGCTCTGGTGAGATGTTCTTTTGTTTTGCTGCCTGGTGTTAAGTAAGATGTTTAAACAGCCACCGGTGAAGAAGGCTCACGTTTGGGTTGTTGTTTGTGAAAACACAAATAAATATTGACATTGAAAATATAGTAATGGTCGCTCTGGCACTCGTTATTCATGATTTATGGAACATTAAATCTCTTCTATTGCAGGAGTCGGAGTACGTATCGGCTCACCTTCATGAATGGGTCGATCTGATATTTGGTTACAAGCAGAGAGGACCTGCCGCAGTGGAGGCTCTCAATGTCTTCTACTATTGCACATACGAGGGTAAACCCATTTATTGCTTCTGTGTCGAAAGCATCCATTAATTATCATTAACAATATGATCATTGATTACAGTTACAATTATTTTAAATTATATTTGTAAGTTTTTATAGTTTGATATATAGTTTATTAGTGTAATCAGGAAGTTGAATGGTTAAATTTAAAATTTTAGTTATAAACTTTGTATTTTTCTGAAAGTTTCTCTTTGTATTTTTAAGCATTGAATTGTTTATTTAAAACATTGAATTGCATAATTTCCACATTAAAATGTTTAATTTGTTTTCCTTTTAATAACTAATTTACAATAATTACTATAAATATATTTAAATATATTCAAAGTGAATGAATTTATTTTCACAGATAGTTGGTTTTGATTTTGTTTGTAATTCCAATAATTAAAAAATAAAATTTATTTAAATTTCTCTAAAATGTCTTTTAATTTGTAGCTTTTAAATTCAATATCAATATGGCGCTGTTAACTTCTGTACCTAACCTTTAAAAAAGAATGGTATCTCTAAATTAAATCAGCATGTGCAGTTGTGCATAATATTGGTTTCTATTTAAATTTTAAAGTTGGAATCATTTTTTTGTTTTCTGTGGCAAATTGTATTTGTTTCTCAGTGTTCCAGCTTTTAAAGGACTGATTTCAAATCATTATTATTTAATTTTTTAAGTGTAGGAGCTTAAATTCATATGTCAAAAATAGTTTTTGTCTGTTAAAAAAAAACACAGGAAAATGCAACCAACAAATGACTGAATATTTTATGTGCTTTTACATGAAATTGTTTTTTCAATTAACCTCTCTATGTTTTTGTGTGTGTGCGCCCATCTAACAATATGTACACAATCAAAAAGCTGATGTTCAAATGTGATGTATGTGCTGATGCAGGTGCTGTTGATCTGGATGCCATTACTGATGAGAAAGAGCGTAAAGCTCTGGAAGGAATGATCAGCAACTTTGGACAGACACCCTGTCAGTTACTCAAGGTAGAGAGCCACAAAATTTGTGCTGAAACAGCTAAGACTTCACAAATATAATTGAAGATATCTGGTCATCTTGCTCATATTAATGTTTGCCACTTGAAGGAGCCGCATCCCGTCCGTCTGTCGCAAGAAGAGGTGGAGAAGCGAAAGGCCCAGTTGGACTCGTCTCCTCTCAGCATGTTTGAACATCTTGGCAACCTCAAATCATTCTTTGTGGAGGTGGTTATTATGCAACTAGTTTATAAGTAATAACTATCTCAAATATTATATAGTATTTATCTTGTGAATGATCTTCTCGATTGCAGGGCATCAGTGACAAAGTCCCGCTTGTGAAAGCTGTGGTGCCAAAGAATCAATCGCACTCCTTCATTACTCAGGGCAGCCCAGACTCTATGGTAACATCCGTTTCGTCTTCAAAATGAGCATTTTACTTTGATATACGTTTTTAAAAAACTGCATGGATTGAACTGGAGTAAATGATGCGTCTCGGGTGTTTAGGTGACAGTGAGTCAGAACTGTTTGGTTGGGACTCATGGCTGGCTGCCGTACAACAAGAACATCTCCAACTACTTCACGTTCATCAAGGATCCCACTGTGTCTACCAGCAAGTAGGAACACCTCCTGATCAATACAAACTATTATAGCTAGCCTCATGAAAATAATGTATTGATCAACCTTTTAAAAGTCTCTGTGTTAATTGCCCCTTAACAATTTAATAATAATAAAATTGATAATTTAAATGTGTATGTTGGAAAAATCTATATATGCAAGTAAGTAAGCAAGTCATTTTTATTTATATTGCGCTTTTCCAGACCAGGGTCACAAAGCGCTTACCAATCAAAACAATATTCAATAAATTATATACTTTAAAGGTCAAGATAAAACTGATAACACAACAGGAGTTCCAGATCAAGGAAAAGTGTGCTATATTTATTATGTTGTTGTTTAATGTAATTTTAGAACCCAGCGATTTCTGTCTGGACCTTTCGCCCCTGGTGTGGAGGTCACTGCTGGGCTGTTCGTGGTCTCGCATGATGGAAAGTTGCTCTTCAGTGGAGGTCACTGGGACAACAGCCTGAGGGTCACCTCGCTGGTCAAGGGCAAAACTGTTGGACATCACATTCGACACATGGGTAAACCTTCTTATATTCATTTGCATTGGGCTAGTAGTCGAGTGTTTTACTGCAAATTCCAACAATGAATATTTTAAATGAATTGCACATTTAATAATAATGTTTGAATTGAACAGAATTATTTGTTTTTTTTTGTGTTGGAGCATTTAAATTACTGTATTCAAGTCTTTGTCTTTGTCACAATTCAACTAATCAAATGTTTACTGTAACTGTTATTTACTAGGTAAAAACATACAGAAAACAAGTTTTAGTCACGCAGGAGTTAAATTACTGATACATTTTTTTTGCTCGATTCAATATTTCTTTCATCCCTACTTTTGAATTCAGCTATTTTTAGTCTTGCCTTTCTGTTTATTTTATTGTTTATTAAACAAACGTAAACTCAAGACTTATGTATTTAATTTATTTTTATTTGAGTTCAATAATATAAATAAATAAATATGATCCTTCTGAAGAAGGACAAGGTTTCGGCCAGCAGGTGGCAATAGAGCCTTTTTTTTTTTTTAAGTGTTGGTTTTGTTTTGAATGAAAGTGTTTTTGTTGATTTGTTGGGTTTTTTTTCAAGTGTATATCACATTCACTGTTTGTTTTGCAGATGTTGTCACCTGCTTGTCCACTGACCACTGCGGCATCCACCTCATCACTGGCTCCAGAGACACGACATGCATGGTGTGGCAGGTTCTGCAGCAGGTGACGACAACAACTACTAAACTTGCATGACTGGCTGTATTTCATAATGTTTGCATCATCAGAAAGTTCTACAGTAGAAAAGAATACTTTGGTTATAAAAGGATGAATGTATTTTTTTTGTCTGCCGACTTCTTCATCTCTGCTCTGTTGCTGTGAAGGGGGGCGCACCTGTCGGTCTTCACCCTAAACCTGTGCAGGTGTTGTACGGACACACCAACGAGGTTCTGAGTGTCAGCATCAGCACTGAGCTGGACATGGCAGTGTCTGGATCACGGGTAAGGACTTTCAGCATACTTTTTTTTATATATTTCGTGTCAATTTAGTAAGCTTAAAATAAATAAAGTATTAAAATGTAAATGTCAAGCTTCTTCAATCTTCTCAGAGTTAGTTATAAATCTGTTCCTCCCTCCATGTCAGGATGGGACCGTGATCATCCACACAGTGCGTCGAGGTCAGTACATGCGATGTTTACGACCGCCATGTGAAAGCTCGCTGCCTCTGTCCATCCTTCACCTGGCTGTGTCTTGGGAGGGTCACCTTCTGGTCCACACCTGCCTGGAGGGCAAAGCAACTCTCAAGGTATTAAAGTAAAAACACTGTATTACGTTGTAACGGATGCATAAGTGGAGCTGATCTCTTTACTTAGACGCTCGGTAGAGCGGTCTTTTAGGAGAAGGCCGGAAATACACTTTCAACTAAAATGTTCAGTGGCCAAATTTCCAGTGCATCCCTAGTTTAAGATGAATTATAATTAAATAACGGTTTATAAAGCTTGTTAATTCTGATACATTCTCAGTCTGTGCATCTACCATTGAAATTAAATTGTGTGTATCTTTCTCCTTCAGGATAAAAACGCTCTTCACCTCTACTCTGTGAACGGGAAGCATCTCTGCAGTGAACCTCTGAAGGAGCAGATGACGGACATGTGCGTGTCTGGAGAGTTCGTCGTCATCGGCAGTGAACAGGGTTACCTATCGATCCGCGACCTGTACAGGTATAACCAAAACCTAGACATTTTTGTTTGAAAGAATGATCGTAAATATTTGCATGCAGGAAGGGTTTGTTTGCTCCTGCATTGAATAACTGGATTGTCACCTGTTTGCAGTCTCTCTCTCTGCACCGAGCCGATGGCGATGCGTGTTCCAGTGCGCTGTGTCTCCGTCACCAAGGAGCAGAGCCACGTCCTGGTCGGCCTGGAGGACGGCAAGCTGATCATAGTGGGAGTGGGCAAGCCAGCGGAGGTAAAGAACTCTCTGAGGAACTACATCGCTCAGAGCCTGGAGGGGTCGCCACTCATGGCTTCCCCTCTGCTGGCCCCGCTCCGAGCTCGCTCCCCCACTCGTCTGCTGCACCAGCGCGACCAGCTTGTGTTTAGCCACAGCCCCAGCTCCAAGAATCCTTAACAGCTGCCATGTTTGTCCCCCTCTAGACACTGATCACACCTAGATAAACCTCAAGGATAGTTGTCACACACACACACACACACACACACACACACACACACAGCCGACTAGATATCACATTTGTGTTGAAAAGTCTTACCTCACTGTGTTTGCTGAAGTTATTTGACAGCAGGGAAATATTAGACTTGATTGGCCGGAGGAGGAGATCCCACGCTGTGCACCGAAAGTGTCATTAATTCATTTTGCTCAATAAGCTAACAACACGTATGCTGTGAGACGTACCTGCTTCAGCGAGCCATATTCAGGATGTAGCTGCAAATTTCCAATGCAAACCAACAGTCCAGTGCTAGCATAGGCTCAGATGTTTAAATGTTGTGCTGATTGAAACAAGTCATCATACTTTCTCTCTCACGTTACGCCTTTTTTTGATATATATTCTCAGTTAATGCACCATTACGCGATCAATCCCTCATGGTTCACCCCCTTCTTCCTCTTTTGTCCCCTCCCTCTTCTTTTATTTCCTTCATCCTTTTTTTGTTGCCCTACTCTCCCCGCTGCCGCTTCCTTCCTCCTCTTCCTCGCAGATTACACGGAAGCTGTGGGGTTCCAGCAAGAGACTGACCCAGATCTCCTCGGGGGAGACGGTGTACAACACCCAGCACCATCCCAACTGACTCCTTCCCCAGCTCCTCCCCTCCCCCTACTCCTCCACCACCACCACCACCTGTCCATCCTAGTTGCTCTTTGGAGAAGCTAGACGAGGGTTTGTGATAAGCGAGCATCACAAAGTCTGTTGATTCACGGTCTGCGGCTCATCTGTTTGGGTGTCGAACACAGTGCTGGCGCTGTGGTTCGCGCGTTGAAGGGACGTCACCGCTGCTTCCATTTCTGTCCTCGCCTCTCTCGTTCATTCATTCACCCACACCTCCGTCTGAAGGCGGAGTAATACCATGATCTTAATTGTTTCAAGTGGCCTTTTGGGCTTCATTTTATTTGCCTTCTATGAACACAGGCGGGTCCTGTCGTCCGAGGGGTTTGTTCATTTGCCATCCAGCAGCCTTATGCAGTAGTTCCTCCCCACCCTGTCTTCTAGACCAAACTCTACACCCTTTTCTTTGTCTGTGTGTATCTTTTTCACTTCATTATTTCATTTCTTAAAACTTCCTGTACAGTGTGCATGTATTTTTTTTCCTTGACTATTTTTTAATACTTTGTTTTTTTGTAAAAATACAAGTGGACCCAACATTACTAAACACAGCAAGCTTCCATGTAAAGTTCGGTTACCAGCGTAACGCAACCAAATGTTTTTTACGTTACTTGAATCCATGTTAATTTATAAGTAGCAGTTTAAAAGGCACTGTTGTTGTTTTTTTTTCGTGAATCTTGGCGCCGTGCGGACATATTTAATACTCTCTCGACTGTTGAACAATATCTGCAAAAGACGGAAATATTCTCAAGGGCTCGATAAGATGTCAGTGCTCCCAGCAATATTGCTATCGGTGGTTAAAAAAAACATTTTTTTTCTGTCGCGTTCAAACTCAAGATTTTCCAAGCCGTGTTCTTCCTTCTGCCACTTTTTCATTGCATCACTGTTTTCATTTCTCACTTTTTTTTAGATCCATCTTGATGTATGGTTCGGTTGTCGGAGAAAGATGTGTTAAAATCACGGTTCGATTGGCTTTCTGTTAGTTGGTGGAATAAATGAAGAATGTTCTGATACTTGGTTAGAACCTGGATCAGTTCACCTATTTGTCTGTGAATGTTTTATGAAGCTTCTGAATATTTATTCCTTTGTTTTGCACAGTTTCAAGTGATTGATGAGACTTGCATTGTGTTCAACGCCAAATTGAATATGTCCGATTTAAACCGGTCCAAAGACGGCATTAGAAACTGTATATTTGTTTTTGATATATTTATAGGTGTAACAGGTGATATCTCTTAGTGGTGCATAAAAGATGCATCTTTATTTTTATTTTTTAATTCACAACTTGTCTATGTTTCTTTCGCAACAGATGGAGTGCCTTTATCCCACTGTAGAATCATGTATGTCATTCGCTCAACTTCACTGACAAATCAATGGAAAACAGCATTCCAAGACTCCCGCGACGGGGAGCCAAGAATATCTATCTTTAAATCAAAATCAAAAGTACTATTTATATACCTTCTCTATCGTGTCTTAGCTGCATTCTCTGTGACTGTCACCAAATGGATATGTGTATATCTGTGATTATTTATGAATACAATATATAAATATAGTGTACAGCATGATTTTTATTTGAAATGTACTTTTGCACTTTCCAGGTACTACATAGTTTTAACTCTGCTCTCACTAATGTGTACAAGCTGCATTTGTATACGCCAGTGGAAACTGATCATTAAAGTCTCAGCATAAGTTACTCTTGTGTGTGTGTGTGTGTGATTCGTGGTTTCCTTCTCTGGTGGAAGTGATGTTTGCAAAGGTAAGACACGACCGAAGCCAAAAGGTATTGCTCAGGTTTATTTGGCGATTTTTTTAAAATCCTGCTTGTGATGCCACTACACAGATGTCGGGTACGAGCAGATGGAGGCTTTCTTCAGCTCACAGTCTGCAGCCATCCACCAGCTCTCACCTGCACAAACAAAAGGTAGATGTTCAGAAATCATACCATATTAATGCATGTAAAAAAACTTTCAATTATTTCAGTTTATCTCAGCAATTGTAAGACCGATAATGTTACATCTCGGTGACGTGCATTTCAGTGAGTAACCCATAAGTTAATAATGTATTCCTGTGTTAACTATATTCTCAGTTTAGGCTAAAGGTTGCCCAGGCTTGCACTTTTTAATCTTATCAATTAGGTAAGACTCTTTTAAAAGTGTCTTTCAATTCCAACACTTTTATTAATAGATAAGAGATCTGGGACAGACGCACTGGACAATTATGTCATCACTTGATTACATGGTTACATCATTAATTTTGTGTAAATGTGTACAATCACAATTACCTGGAATGTCGTTTCATCTTAACTTGATGATTTATCCCTAAAACTTGCTAGTGAAGTTCTTTGTATCAGATATTTTAATTATTATAAGACTTTTCTTTCTCACCAATGAGAAACATCTCCACACACACTGGTTTGTCTGTGTGTGTGTTGGGTTGACCCGGCATCCAGTCGCTGTAAGTCCACTCTGATCCATCTACCCACGATGCCTGCTGGTTCTGAAGAATCCACAAAACGTTGTTAATCAGTAAATAAATACATTGTTTGTTTTCAATTAAAACCTGAAGATGTTTCCCCAACCTTCAGTGACGTTACACTAACATTCAGGATGGAATTCTTGGCAGTTAGAGTTCAAAGGTTAATGTTGAGCCGAGGTCACGAAAACAAAGTGTCCTCCTGATAAACAACATCTGATAAAACTCTCTTTAGGCTTTTCTGCTTCGCAGTCGAGGCCGTGGCATTGAATTTACCGGACATGAGAGATGTTTTTCAGTCCGAGTCCACAGCTGTGGTTTGTTTTCATGTATTCACGGCCACCCCAGGGACCCGTCAGCTCATCTGTCAGTTCACTGGACTTACCTTGACCAGCCCTCCCAGCCAAGTCCTTGGTGGGTTGTTTTCACTCTGCGTGGTAACCAGTGAAGCCAGGCTGGAATGCAGATCCCGACTGGTGATGGAAGCGAGCTCTGCATTGGGGGCGAGAGCTCTGCACAAGTCCTAGAAACAGAAACATGTTGGAGCAAACATGATGGCTCTCCTAGTTTCATATGAAGTGTGGTATTCACCTGTGCGTCACTGAAACTCAGTGCTGTGGGATTGAACTCGTAGCAGTAACCGTCAATGACTTGTCCCTCGCATCTGATTGACTGCCTCTTGGAGGCTGAGGGTTCAGTTCCCTGTCTGAAAACCTCAACTACATCAGGCCTCAATTGTTCAATGGCTTCAGTTCCCTGTCTAAAGCCTTCTGGGATAGACCTGAGGGGTTCAGTTCCCTGCTTGAAACCATCTGGAATAGACCTGAGGGGTTCAGTTCCCTGTCTGAAACCATCCGGGATAGACCTGAGGGGTTCAGTTCCCTGCTTGAAACCATCTGGAATAGACCTGAGGGGTTCAGTTCCCTGTCTGAAACCATCCGGGATAGACCTGAGGGGTTCAGTTCCCTGTCTGAAACCATCTGGGATAGACCTGAGGGGTTCGGTTCCCTGTCTGAAACCATCTGGGATAGACCTGAGGGGTTCGGTTCCCTGTCTGAAACCATCAGGAATAGACATGGCCAATTCAATTTCTTTCCTGATGAGTTCAGTTCCCTGTTTAAATTCAGCTGCCAGGGACTGGAGTGGTTCAGTTCCCTGCTTGAAACCATCTGGAATAGACCTGATGGGTTCAGTTCCCTGCTTGAAACCATCTGGGATAGACCTGATGGGTTCAGTTCCCTGCTTGAAACCATCTGGGATAGACCTGAGGGGTTCGGTTCCCTGTCTAAAACCATCTGGGATAGACCTGATGGGTTCGGTTCCCTGCTTGAAACCATCTGGGATAGACCTGAGGGGTTCAGTTCCCTGTCTAAAACCATCTGGGATAGACCTGATGGGTTCGGTTCCCTGTCTAAAACCATCTGGGATAGAGCTGAGGGGTTCAGTTCCCTGTCTAAAACCATCTGGGATAGACCTGATGGGTTCAGTTCCCTGTTTGAAACCATCTGGGATAGACCTGATGGGTTCAGTTCCCTGTTTGAAACCATCTGGGATAGACCTGATGGGTTCAGTTCCTTGTTGGAAATCATCTTGTTGATCAACTCGAATCCAGCCTCCTGTTTTCTTCAGCAAGGGAACATCAGCTGTGATGAAGGCAGAGACAAAGAATGTTGAAACACAAGTCGTGTCTGGTGTTATTTTTACATCAGAGTAGGTCAACAAAAAATGATGACAAGCTTACTCTCGTCTGCGAACCAGTGCTTTCTCTCCATCTCCCCAAATCCTTTTCCAAAAGCGAGTTGGGCGGTGCCTGAAAAATAAATAATGTATTGAGCAAGTTAATTTCAAACGTCAAAGAGTTTCTAAACTGACTGACCTGCCCTCCTCTCCATCTCGCTGATGTGTTCCCGGACCAGGCCTGTGTTCAGGTCGACAATGATTCTGCGGGACGGCTCGGTACCTTGCCGAAAGTCCTCAGGAATCTTCCCAAGGACGTTGGCGTTCTCTGTGCCCTGTCGAAATCCATCGGGAAGTTGGAAGATTGCAGGTTCCTCCTGGGAACCTTTAGGAACTGCGACAGGGGCAGCCTGCAACCCTGTGAAGGAAGACGTGTCACGTAACGATAACCTGGGCAGACTCGCTGTTATTGTAACACAAGAATAACAAATGAATCATAAATATGAAATCAGCTGATTCGAATTATTAATCTTATCTGTTCATCACTTATTAACCTGACAATGATATCTAGGCCAGTGTGGTCAGTGGACTCTGGTCTAATCTAATCCAGTTATGTCCTAACTTCAGTTATTGCTTTGTGTTGCCGTGGATACATGAAGGAAACATTTTTGTCTGAATTTTTTTTTTTATATATATATATATATATTTATAAGAATAAGAAATTACAAAAAAGCTGTTTCCACGGTATAATAGTTGTTATTACTATTATAAATTGTGTAAAACACACTTCTTTGTCTAAATTACAAATTAAATTGATAAAACAACTGCTGCTTTGTGGGTAATTGTCATGCTATGTATTTGTGGGAACATAAATGACAATAGTGGCTGACAAAGTTACTAATGATAAAACTAATATAATACAAATAAACTCTACATTGATGTTTTTTTTGTTGTAAAACCAGTTGATCTTACCGGACAGGGACAGAAGTAACAGCACTAACTTGAACATCCTGTCAAAGAACAACAAACAAAACATCAGGTAACAAAGTAACTAATAACGGATATTAGACCCGAAGCGTTCTCACCTGAGACTGCTGTGGCACACAGTGAGCAAAGACACACACGCCGTCAGGTCATTAATATAGGTCTGTACTGGTCATAAACCTGAGAACGACCAATAAAAAGCATAATTACAGTAGGTAGTTGTTCATTAACCTGGACCTGCCTCAATGACTCTAGTCAAACTTTGCTCACAGTGATCATGAACCCGTGTCTGCACTTCAATACATACTTTTTGTTGCAGCTTCTGAATGTTGCTTTGGTCAATAACCCCTATGATGGAGGGAAGACAAATATTTGTGAAAATTGGGGAGAGTAGTTGGTTGAAAGGTGATGCAACACAGGGAGATTGCAGTTCACTGGGCTCGTGCGATCAATGCGCTAGTAGGACAACACCTTGTTCGGCTTTAAATAACAAGTTATTGTTGACATTAAGAATTTCTCTTTGCGACATAAGGACGGCCTGTCATTTGTTGTGATTCATAATATTGAAAACTATTTACATATCTATTGATAGATCGATGTATAAAGCGGTTAAAATGTTGGTATCTTGTTAAACATGTTGTCTCCTCTCTTCTCTCACTTATCTGTCCTGTCACGGCAGGAGGCTGTCAACAGAGTCTGGTTCTGCTCGAGGTTTCTGTCGTCTAAAAGGAAGTTTTTTTCTCATTACACTGTGATTCACTCATTGTTGATTCACTGGGATCTGTCTTTCATTTTTCCTATTTAGTCTTACTTAAACTGTAAAGTGTTTTGAAATCACTTTCAACTTTTCTTTTTTTATATATATAAAATTGTATTAAATACAATACACGTGTCACATGGGTCTAGTAAAGGCGCTTTACAAATAACCTTTACTTACTTACATGTGTAATACACTTTAAGGCATTGTACCAACAACTACCAACTGCCTTGTTTCTATAAGCTACAAACACCAACACCCTATAGAATTCCATTAGGTTAATGTTATTAGTTAGTAACGGTGAGTTGATCAGAGCTGATCCTGAGTGGATCTGTTTGACCTCTGCTTGATCGGTGACTTCCTTGAGCGAAGGACTCTTGTCTGAGACCAATCAAACAGGAAATGGTTCAAACTTCACAATAATATTGCGGACGTAAACCAATAACGCTGCGCTCCAACGAATATGAAACATAAATACAAAGCGTGTTATATCAAAAATGATATAGTTATATGTATCTTGTTAGTTTCGTTTTAAGTAATTTCTTATATTTTTGGCTTTACCCAAATTACTTCCTAAATTGCTTTATTTTGTAGGCGCATGGCAGGAAGTGGATCGATCCTACTGCGGTGGAGACCGGAAATACAACTTTTTGGTGAAGTATCACTTCGTTTGCACACTTTTGTACTCTTGACTGACACGCACGTGCCGCCGACAGTGACAAGGAGTCGTCGTACCAGCGTACGCACCAAGTGACGTCACCACCGTGACGTACTCGAAGTGACAGTGATTGAGGGACCGGTCATAGCTACAAGAAGCTAGCTTGGGAAAGCTAGCCCCGGTAGGTAAAGTTCGGCTGCTTCCGCACCGTCAGGAAGGGAACTGGACTTCACCTCTGAGCCACTTTTCGAAGACCAGACCTGAGACTTCAATGGCTTTCGCCACCGCGTTGAGACGACTGGCGACCGTGAAGCTACGAGAATGTTCCCGGAGGTCGCTCTTGCCGAGGGGAGCCCGGAGCTTCGTGACAAGTTCACTCCCGCTGAGGTACGAGGTTAAAGCCCAGCGACGCTGCTGCTAAACCGGCTACACTGGCTGCGAATAACCGACAACGATTACCTTTTTTTTTTTTTTAATCATTATGTAATGTAATTACATGCATATGTTATATAATAAGTATGTCATTTCATATGACGATCAACATGACTGTAGAGTTAAAACATTATCCACGATTGTACTTTCTAATCTTATTGTTAATTCAAAAGTAAAAAAAGAAAACATGTTTATAGCTATTAGTTAAACAATGTAATGCTCCTGGATCTCCATGTCAACTTAATTCCGAGTTCCATGCACCATATCTCCACCATCTGCTTTGAGTGGAATGTTCTAAAGACTACATGTGTCCTTGTCCAATGATCAACAAGCTTTATTATGTTGTGATAAAGTTCCCAAGTGAGACCCATCTGTTTGTTGGTCCTATTTTTCAAAGCCATGTTTGATTCGATGATCGTCAGATAAAAGCTGATTAACGTAAATCCACGTGGTTTTTCTCCAGAGGTTTTAACTGGTCACCAAGTTTGTATGTGTGGGACCTACATGATGTTTTTTGATGCAATTGTTGTAATTGTTATGTTTTCTAAAAAAAAAAGGAAAGAATACTAACAAAAGAAGCTGCTACATCAGTAGCACCAGAAACAATTTGCGGTTTAAAACATGTGTATGTATCACAAAGTAGCAAATAGTTGTGATGCCAACATTCCTTTTAAACTATGTCATGAGTTATTTTGAGTTTAAGTCTTTAAAGCAATTGACCTGGTGATTCAGGGACACTTCTTTCACATTCACCTGATGTAACTTTATTTCTATTTAAAACTATAGGGGCTTGAATTTGAATTTTCACTGTAAACTTTTCCTTTTTGCGTTGACTATATCTATTTATCAACGCCATGATATCATCAGGCCGGTGAGTCGGATTCCAAGTCATTATGTTTGTTCGGCTGATTACAAAACCAGTTTTCAACCGGGGCTCAGAAAGCTATCAAAAGCATCTGGAATGATGGTGTAAGGACTAAAGCAAACGCGGTTCTTGTCATAGTTAACATTCAAGTCTCACAGAAAAGAAGTAGGAATTAAGAGATCGGAGAACCAAAAGAGTCCCTGAAGTTAACAATCATTCTAAGAGTCAATCTAAGAGTCTCAGACTATAAATCAATGAATAATCGGAAACAATAACCCGTGAATCTCTGGCAGGTCTGACAACAAGGTGACCGTCAACTTCGTCAACAGAGATGGGGAGAGGATCACGGTGAAGGGCAATCCAGGAGACTCTCTGCTCGACGTTGTGATTAACGAAGACCTGGATTTTGATGGGTTCGGTACGTAAACAAAGATGGTCACAGTTTACATTGCAACAAATTCATTTTTATTTTTTGGCTAGACCATCAGATTATAATTATTTTTTGGGTTGTTTTCGATTCCACCTAGAATGCTGTAATTACACAACTGTTAAAATAGTGACTCCTGATTTTGTACAATATTTACAAGTATGAGTTTTCCACTTTTATTAGAGTGATAACCAGTTGTCAAGGATGAGCATCTTCTCTCCAGTTTGCTCAGACATCCGTAAGGTTATTAAATGACTTCTTGGCTGTACGTTTGAATCACCTGGCAACGAGGATGGATGGATTATCAGCTCAGGAGAAAATAAATCTTATTTAGGTGTTGTTGGTACAGACCTGATCACAGACCTGAGCTACATGCTTACTTTTGACTGTGAAACTGAGACTGAAGGTTCTGCCCCCTCATTTTGTACTTTATTCTACTAGTTCATCTCTTTTTCTTTTTTTTTTTAAACCTCATTTTCTCTTTGTGAGTATTTACATGTATGTATTTGACAGACTTTATAATTCCCTCTGAAGATCTCCTTCGGGAAAATGGGTATATAAGTTAGGTAGAACTTTATTGATCCAATTGTTTTTCCGATTAGACACAGCAGTACAGCAATTATTTATAATTATTCATAAAAATAAAAACAAGAACCGAGAGAAATAAAAAGAAAGAACATTATGACACAATCTAAGTCTAAAGATAAAGAACATAGACCAAGGACAATACAAAACAAATGCCCCGTAATGTACCATAAAATATTACATTTTTAACAGTTTTTTAGATTATTGTATTGTCTTAGTCTTTAACGTTCAATATTATTGTAACTTCACTTTCTTATAATGCTCTTATTCTTGGTTCCGTGTTCGCCTGTGTGTGTCCAGGGGCCTGTGAAGGAACTCTGGCTTGCTCCACATGCCACCTGGTGTTCGACGAGGACGTCTACAAGAAGCTGGGTCCGGTCACAGACGAGGAGATGGACATGCTGGACCTGGCGTACGGCCTGACAGACACGTATGCATCAGTCGATTACATCCTCATTGCTTTTGATTGATTTAATAAAGCAAATAAGCTGATTTCACTTGTTTAACAAGCACACAACGATACAGGTTTCTCAAGTAATTGCTCATTTTGGTAATTTATTTGTTGAATAAACAAACTTGTTTAATGTCTAATCTAGCCGTTTTTTCCACCGCAGGTCTCGCCTGGGTTGCCAAATCTGTCTGACCAAGTCTCTGGAGGGGATCGAGGCCCGGGTTCCAGAGAGCGTAGCCGACATCCGACAGATCAAAGACGGCTCCTCCTAACAGACAACTCTCCTGCCTCCACATGTGGCAACAGTTGCCCCCAAAACTCTGCTGCAGAGTTAAGTGGGCTCTCCCTCTCTTGATTTCCAGACACATCTGGAGGGTTCTTTTTTATAAACAATCATTATATTTGGTAGGAACTCTATAGTAAGAACTTAACTCCGACATTTTTCAGGATGGTCCACATTCATGGCAACTACGTCCACCTCCGCCTTCGATGTCAGGTGCTTTTAATCTTCTGGTGCTTGACACACCTGCCATTTAATTCCTTATAATTTTATCGAGTGGTTGTACATAGCTATAGAACACGCATACTTATATATCTTTGTATAGAGCGATTAATAAAAGTCTGTGTCATCGGTTCATTCATATGTGTGTCATGTCGTTATTCATGCAGCAAGCGGTTGCTCTCCTGTTTACACACAAACACGGGTCTGTTTGACTTGAAGCTGCTGCTGCCAGAGTGAATATTCAATCGGTCGTGATGAGGTCCAACTGTTCCTCTGCTGAGTCAGTGATTAGTTGTGTTCGTAGGGAGCAGCATGTCACCTTTTTACTAACTGAAAACATCATTTAGATCTAGTGAAGATGGAGAGAATCGTGATGGACGAGAAGGGAGTGGATGTAGGATCACCTGGAAAGAGATGGAACGAGTTGTAGCAGAGACTGGATGGCAAGTGAGGAGAGAAATTAGTATGTGTGGAAGACAAAAGCATCTTTGTTGACTTTATTTAAGCTTTTTATCATTTCAGTGAAACGTGCCTCCAGTAGAAAGCGTAAACATGTGGTGATAAAACTCATGGCTTGTGTTATTGATGGCAACAAAAGAATCTTCAGACACAAGCTGCATGAATGAAAATGTATAAAAAAATAAGCATTATTTGTCCTATGACGTTAGAGCATCTGCAGTTGAAGATGGTTATAACTATCGTTAAGTTATAGTTGATCTTGAAAAACGTATCGGAGCAAGTTAAGTTGAAGCTTCCTAACTTAAATAAAGCTTAGAATACTCTGAGATCAGAATCAGACGTAAGACTCTTCCGCAAAGAGCAGCTGGTCCATGTCCGTCTCCGCCGTGGGATCACTGCACCTCTTCGCCCACTCTCTGTGGTTCTCCACCAGCGCCAGCGCCACCTGCTGGCTGCTCTGAGGGTGAGAGGAGAAGTAGTCCTTCATGACGTCGCTCGCATGTGGAGAGACACAGTAGCGTGAAGGAGCTCCTTCGCTGAACTCCGACTCGGAGACCTTCAGTCCGGGGTCGCTCGGCAGCCTGGCCCGCCTCAGGCCGTACGCCCGGTCCGTCATCCGGCTCTCCGGCTCGGATCCTCTACGCTGGTAGAGCCGGCTGTCGCTCTTCTCTGCGGACCTGTGTGGCTTGAACAGAGACAGACCCGGACCGCTCGGCTTGTAGAACAGCGCAGGGTTCTGAAACGATTTCACGGAGCAGTGATGGGTCAGAGAGGGAGCCGTCTCCTGCTCTGTCACATGACCTTCTTCAGCAGCTCTGCAGGGGGTTTTGCACTTCACTGATGGATCGATGGAGACCTCTGATCCTTCATTTGCTTTCTTGGCAGCAATTTTACAACATTTTGAGGACTTGTCTCCAATGTCCTGTTGGTAGAGAAGCACAGACGGTGAGACAAGTTGGTGAAGATATCGGTCGCCGAGTTCAACTTACCCCAGTGTCGTCCTCTGTCCTCTCTGGTTGGGTCAAGGACAGCCTGCGGTCTTTCTTCAGCCAAAGATTTGGGTGGAGGCCTCTGAAGCTTCGTGCCGTGCTGACGTTTAGCGGCTCCTTGGATGGTAAGCAGACCTCAGAGCTGCTGGGACACTCGGGTCTGGTCAAGTGGTCACTGCAGAGGGAGTCCAGAGTTTCCAGGGAGGAGCGGGCGGGAGCAGGCGAGGTGGAGGTAAAGCTGGAGGAGCTGGTTTCTACACCAGATCTAAGACAGGATGTCCTGTCTCTCGTTGCTTTAGTAATGGACTTCCTGTTCACGATTAAATCCTCGTCATCTTCGTCCTCACCGCTGAGGCCGTCCGTGCTCCCCGACGGACACGTCAGCCGGCTCACGTAGGCCAGCGCCGGTTCTGAGCGCCGACGCTCTCTGCGATGACCTTCCAGGGACCAGGGGTCCGCGGTCGAAGGCCCGTCCGTCTCAACCCGATCACGGTATCCAGGGTCCGGATCTGGGGTGCGGGGTACGGGTCTGGCGACCGGGTGAAGGTCCCCGTCTTGGTCGCCGTCGCTGAAGGTGTCGATGGAGTCCAGGCTGCCCTGTCGGGATTTGGATCGTAGACGCCTTCTCCTGCGGGAGCCGGCAGAGCCGCCGCCGCTGCTGACGTCCAGCTCGTTCTCCAGACTGTCGTAGGACGAGTCGGTCATCGGGTACATCCACGACTCTGGAGGACCGGAGACTACATCAGCTCACAATCGTGCAGTAGATTCAATCGTTATCTGTAGCTCAGATCTTCCAGGAGGCAGCCAAACATGCGAGACGATCTTGTTTAAATTATTAAATGTTCTACATCACCACAAGATGGTAGTATGCCATTTTGAAAACCTCATCAATTATTGACACTAGTGTGTTTAAAATGATTGTTTAAATGTAAATGATGAATACCAAGTACATACTAAAGAGTGCTAGAATTTTGTTCACTAAATTGCAATTTCAAAGCAGTAATTAAACCTTTTTTAAATTCCTTTACTTCATCAGAAGTTTAACTGATGCCCACTTTCAGCTTAAAATGTTCTGTAATCATCCAGACTTTACACCTTTACTCAGAGCATGTGTATTGTCAAATGGCGCCCCCTGTTGTCTGTTTAAAATACATCTTAATATGAACTGGCCAGATGGTGTCTTTTGAAGCTACACCTAAAGGCGTTGATCACTCTTCAGGTGAATTATACAGAAAACACACACAATAAAAGATCCAGACTGTATGTTGTACCTGATTCTGACTCCGGAACGTCCTCTCTCTGTGGCGGACCTCCGAACAAAGCTCCAGGTTCTTCTCCTAAAATCTCAGGACTGTGTTCAATCATAAACTTGACCAAATTGCACGCCTGAGGAGAGGAAGAGAAACAGAAGAAGAGGCAGATATTTCCGGTGTGAGACCATTTGATATTTGTGGCTCTCTCCTGCCCGAACACCATCCAAAATAGTTTACCTTCTTCGTAGCTTCTCCCTCCACCTCAGAGCTACATGGTGCTCCAGGAGGCCACATCATGCTGGGAGCGATGCAGACCGACAGGTTGAAGCTGGTCATCTGGTTCTCATGAGCATGGCTCTGGATGGTGTACAGCAAGGCCAGCAGGTGGCGCAACAACAGGGCGTTTTCCTTGGGCAACCTCACTATCAACCTGTTGGTTACAAGTCGATGGTGTTATTCCTGGAAGGATGTAAAAGAAGTCATCGTAGCATCATCGCATGACCACCTCTGAATGTCCTGCAGCTGCTCGTCCTCCTCCTCTTCGTCCTCCAGAACCTCCACCCAGTCTTCATAGAGCTCCGAACTCAACAGGCTTCCAGGAATGCTGCGCAGGAAGTCCTAAAAAAAAAAACAGTGTATAAGACAAGGAAACATGACAAGAATATTGTTTTGAGTCCTGATAAGAAAGAGATAAACTCGAACAGTCCGTCCTGCTAACATGGCCGATGGGGAATTAAAGTTGGTCGGGGTCGGATCAGAACAGAATTAGGATGAGCTTAAAGATGTGGGTCAATGAGGGACCCAGCGCGAATCTGACCGGCAGCATGAGTGAAAAGTGCGCCGACCTTAAAGACCCCGGCGATGACGAAGACGTGGTCCCGGGTCAGAGGGAGTTGGAACTCGCCGGAATCCAAAGAGTCCCGCAGCTCCCTGACCGCCCGGGCACCTGCGGGGCGACGGAAGATGCCCCGAGTCCAAGACCCCTCGTGGTACAGGAAGGTCAACATGTCCTGTGACGGCAACGTTTTATTTTTATCCAAAAGATTGTGCACAACCGCAGAGAATCTGGGAATTGAACCTGGGACCACCCACCATAATCGGCTTCGGCAATGCGTCCCCGAAACACACGGCACTGAGCGGCTGGTGGAACAAGCAGCCCGGTGCTGCACCAGTGGGCGACAGTTGTGCGTAAGAACCTCTCCAGAAGGCCCAGCTGATGAGCGACCTCCGCCTCCTTAAG
The DNA here is from genome assembly GCF_982586985.1 of Callionymus lyra. NCBI lineage: Eukaryota > Metazoa > Chordata > Actinopteri > Syngnathiformes > Callionymidae > Callionymus > Callionymus lyra. Next base: position 23,332,000 of record NC_141822.1, read on the forward strand.
CTCTTCTGCGGGAAATCTGGAAAAGGGAAACGCTTGAGCGGCTGCAGCACCAGCACGAGCCGCACCATCTCACCTGTTGTCACCTGTGGGAGAGGGGTTCCCGAGGGGCGGGGCTTCAGGATGAACTGGCACATCTTCGAACCGTGCTCTAGCTGCAGAGCCCTCTGTCGGTCCGTAGGGGGCGCAGCTGTTTCTCGACTGCCCGCCGGGATATGCGTTTGTTTCACATGACTCATCTGGATGCTGAAGGGAAACTCGTGCCCTGAAACCAGAAGACGAGCGAGTCGATGATGGGAATCACGGAACATTTGCTCAGTTGACACAGACATCAAGAGGCTATTTTAATTTAATTTAATTCTTCTTTTCTAAAGCCAACCCGGGTTTCTCTTGACTCTTCAGATACATGGAATCCTATAGACACAGATGACGGGCCGATCTGATGAAGCTTCTTGAAACATCAACGTCCCGTCTTTTTTTTTAAGATCAGTAAATGGCGCCCTCAGTTTAAAAATAACAATAAAATAAAAATAAATGATGTTTTATGTGCTGTATTCATTCGGAAAGATGCTTGGTTTAAAAGAAAAAGTAAAAAAAATACATAATTTTTCAGACATAAAAATTAAAAATATATATATTCTCATTTAAGGTAAGTGCATTTTGACAAGTAACCACTCTGTATTTTTTTTTAAAAGCTCTTCACTTTTGATCTGCAGCTCCGTTTATGTATATTATTTATTTTGAAAACAGTAATACAGAAAAATACAGAAATCAACCCGTTCACCATTAAGAGTAATCAAATAGAACATTTTAAATAATCTTGTTTTTGTTTTGTGGTTCTAGAAATCTGGAAAGTTCACCAACATTGGTCAAAGTAGTAGTTAACCATTATTGCTTTCTGGGAAATCTGTTTTGAAGATGGTTCAGCGCATTTCGATGTTTATTGTTGTCGTACTGGACGTTAAAGTTTATAAAGAAATACCAGCACAACGCAGCAGAAATGTGTCCAAAAACATTTCTGTAGGATGTGTAAACGATCGTTTTAAGGAAGAAGGGTTTCATATTTCACATTTAATATTTCACAACAAATAATTGAAACAGTGGAGGGAGACCAAGACAAGCATATTCAATATATCGTATTCAATATTATATTACGTATCAAATATATTTCGAATACAAGTGTGTTCTCACCAATAAGAGGATAGGGGGCGTTGTCTCTCTTGGAGACGACCCACAGTTGGTAGTCTTTCACTTTCCCCTGTGACACAGAAAAAGTTTAGACTTGGGAACATGAAGTATAAACACAAGTGTAAGATTCCACAAATGTTGATTTAAAACGTTAGATTCATATAAAAACTGATGTCATGAACAATAGTTACTTACTATGATGCTAAACTGCTGCAGAGCCAGTCGTATCACTTCATTGGTTGAATCCCAGTTGCTGACAGGAAGTGTTTTGGCCTAGATGTGAAGCAGATAAATGACGGATCAGAATCTTGTTTCGGTACGTTTGGATCGGAGAATGAACGTACGACGGCAAACGAGTTGATGCCCTTCCCGTACACTCTCAGAGGAATCGTCTTTGACTCTTCCTTCTCTTTTTCTTCTTTTATGCGACTGCGTGAGGGCAGAGGAAACCATTAAAACATGCTCGCTGCTAACAGTGTAGTGAAGTCTACCTTTTAAGGAGGGACAGCCATCGTTCCTTCAGTTCTGTGGTGCTTCGGGAGGGTCACAGACAGAACAGTGAGAACGTGTGTTAACACAGACAGACTTTAAGCTCTCGGCTTATTCAAGGATCAGTCATTTCGCCGTTTATTTGACTGGATTAATCTGGATTCAGACAGATTTGAACACCAGAGGTTGTTGTTTCATAACTCGGGCCGACTGAGATTTATCCCCGGCTCTCGAGTGTTTGACACCGCGGACGTCAAGTTAATGACTCCTGCCAGTAAAGCCGGCACATTTACAGCTGAGATCCAAACACTTGTTCACAGCTGTGACGTCAAAGTCTTTAGGAATGGAGTGACGGAGGCAAAGGTCGTGGAAGTATCCGTCAGATCATGACGTCTCTTGCTGTAGGAACACACTTGGTGTTTGTAGATGTATGTTTTACATACCTGAACATGGCGGCACAGTTGCAGGTGGGCCAGCCCAGGACGAAGCTCCTCTCCGGGCTGGTGCTCCCCTCACACACCTCCTCCATGCAGCTGGCGGTCCACATCTCACACACCAGCACTCGAGCCTTCTGCTTGAAGTGTGTGGCCGTCCTGGCAGCACGGAGAGAAAACTCTCACACATTGGACTGAGTTTAAATCCACCTGAACTGAAATGAAGCACAACATACTTGGCCTTGGCCACGACCAGGATGTCGTTGAACATGAAGAGGTGCCTGTCCTGGGTCTGCATGCCGGTCTTCAGCTGAGCATGTCCGTGGAGGAGGAAAGACCGGTCCGAGCATTTAAGGAAAGACTGGACGAGCGGACAAGTCTCTGCGCACACAGGGACCAGGAAGCTCTCTCTGAAATAACATAATGTTTTAACAAATGTTTTTATTTTTCATAATTAAAAATGGTTGGTTTTATTTTGAAGGGTCAACAATTACAGAGTTGAAACTGTTACAACAATAATAATAATAATAACATTGCTTTTATTAAGCGCTTTTTGGGACACGCAAAGATGCTTAACAACAGGTTGAAAACACAGGAAAAAGGGTTAAATAAAATACAGAAAAGACCATCCAGATTAACCATTTTTGAAACAGGGAGTGATTTAAAAGTGAGTCAAGAAGAGCGTTCCTAACCTTTTTAAACAAATGTACATGTAGCGATACACAGCAGTTACATGATTCTGACACTAGGGTGAGCCAGAAACTCTATTTTGAATTATACAGATTGAGCCTTTCATGAATTACCTGATGACGTACAGGAAGAAAGCTTAGTAATAAATTAAAAATCTTCTTTAAATCAATTTCTTTATTAACATATAAGATAGATAGATGGATAGATGGATAGATGGATAGATGGATAGATGGATGGATAGATGGATGGATGGATGGATGGATCATAATTCTGCACAGGGCTTCCATCTGACTGTCCAGGAGGACACTGTGGTGTCCAAAGAAGAGGAAACACTTGATAAATGTGTTCAGTTGCCTCTAAAGGTCATGAGTTCGAGTTAGCATCAAAGATCTCTCCCGTTCATTGTGGTCTGTTCTACTAACGCAGAGCAGCATTTCATCTATCTATGCAAACTCTTCTCTTTCATGTCATTAGGATGTTTCATTCTGGGCTCCGGTTTCAAAGTGTTTTCGCTCAGTGGAGACCGAATGTTTCCTCAGCTGCGTGACCTCCATTGAGATGGTTTAATTGAGTTTATCCTCCAGTCATTTGTTGGCTTACATCTTAATGTCGATCCCGACATGATGGTCTACTTCACATCTTTGCATTCGAAAAATATCAATATTTTCAAGAAAAATATGTGTGTGTGTGAATGGTTGTGTGTCATGTGACAGACTGGCATCCTGTCCAGGGTGTCCACCGCCTTTTCCCTGAAGAAACTGGACCCCCTTAAGGGAATAAGCGGCATAAAATGAATGAAAAATAACCCTTAATCACATAAAAACGATTTTATCGAGACCTTCAAGAAAAATTACTGACTTTTCTCGAACCTGTGCAAACGCTCACTCTCGCGGCACAGAAACAAGTGCCTGGATTGTGGGAAAAACAAATTCCTAAGACATCCGTCAGACGCTCGGACTAAGCAGGATCCATTTAACAAGATGATTCCTTTAACACTTTCACTTTGCATATAGATAAAGACGACGTCTATTAATAGGAGCTAGATCTGCTGTCAAATCTGGCTCCACCTGGATTATCTGCCAGAGCGGACTACACAGCTCAACACCATGGTGTGTGTGTGTGTGTGCTTGTCTCTGTGTGTGTAGAAAATATAGCCATCCTAAGCTCAGTGGAACAAGGCCTGACTGTTGCTGAGGATATTTCTTTGACCTTCTCACCCTGCTATGACTCTGAGTGTCTCCTGGAAGACTGACAGCCGCTGGCCACTTTTACAGGCAGAGTATTGTTGTCCCTTTTATCTCACGTATATTTAAAGTGTGTGTTTGAATCGGTGAAAATATATATATATATATATATTAATGCATGAAGGTTTGAGAGTGGAAGGAAACTCTATTAGGTCAATTGGAAAGGTGCGATAAGGGGACAGAAGAAGATCCAAAAAATGAAAATCCCAATAACTCTAACTTCAATGAAATGTAAACTATATTTGATAAATATTAAAATAGAATGACCTCCATATCTTGTTACATTTTCCTTATTGAAACTTAATGATGAGAGAGTCCTAGCAACTGGTTAAGGTCATATAACCCTAGTAATAATGAAACCACTAGACATTAGGGGGGTTTATCGGAAAGAATGTCGTGGTACGATACGTATCATGATTCAGGGTCATGACTCACCTTTCCTGTATCTGTGCTCAACCGCAAATTTCCTGCATCTCTACTCAACTTTCCTGTATCTGTGCTCAACCCTCCTGTATCTGTACTCAACTTTCCTGTATCTGTGCTCAACCCTCCTGTATCTGTACTCAACTTTCCTGTATCTGTGCTCAACTTTCCTGTATCTGTGCTCAACTTTCCTGTATCTGTACTCAACTTTCCTGTATCTGTGCTCAACTTTCCTGTATCTGTACTCAACTTTCCTGTATCTGTGCTCAACTTTCCTGTATTTGTACCCAACTTTTTTGTATCTATACCTAACTTTCCTGTATCTGTACTCAACTTTCCTGTATCTGTACTCAGCTTTCCTGTATCTGTACTCAACTTCCCTGTATCTGTACTCAACTTTCCTGTATCTGTACCTAACTTTCCTGTATCTGTACACAACTTTCCTGCATCTGTACCCAACTTTCCTGTATCTGTACTCAACTTTCCTGTATCTGTACACAACTTTCCTGTATCTGTACTCAACGTTCCTGTATCTGTACCTACCTTTCCTGTATCTGTACTCAACTTTCCTGTATCTGCAATCAACTTTCCTGTATCTGTACTCAACTTTTCTGTATCTGTACCCAACTTTCCTGTATCTGAAATCAACTTTCCTGTATCTGTACCAAACTTTCCTGTACCTGCCCTCAACTTTCCTGTATCTTTACTCAACTTTCCTGTATATGTACTCAACTTTCCTGTATCTGTACTCAACTTTCCTGTATCTGTGCTCAACCGCAAAAAAACTAAAACTTGCTTTCCAGACCCAGTGAATTTTAACAAAGTCGTAACTGCTTCCATTTATTTGAAACCAATATAAGTGCAAACATCTGCTGGGGTCAACTGTATCCTCTGGTCCTAAGTCATTGCCGGGATCTACCGGGTTTTATTGTTAGTTTAGCTGCAGAGGACGTAATGATAGCAGCGATTCATTTGTAATGTAAAAATTAACAAACACCAATGAATATGTCAATTGTTATTTTTTTTATTGAATTGTTTTGTTTTAGATACACTTTATTGAAATGTAAACGCTATAGAAAATAGATATAAAATGTGATTTAAAAAGCAAATAAATATTTTTTTAAATGTAATAATCCTCTCTCCTCTGATCTTAAATATCGATCAGTATGTTGAAAAAGACGTCACAATATATTAGTGTATCAGTATTTTCCACACCCTCTAGTAAAAATAATGTTTGTTTTTGTTCTTTTCTAAAGTGAATTTCCACTTGAAAAGTGCTGGTTTATGTGTATTGGACTGACCTGGAGAGAGTCTTGGACCTGGTGAGAGCCTTGCTGATGACCATGGACGGGGCTGACTGGCGCCGATAACTCTGAGACTTCATCCTCTGAAAAGAGAAACAGAATTAGGTTCATCACAAAACAAATCCTAAGTGTATCACTGCGGGAGGACAGATGGATTCGTGCTGTTGACGGGGGCTCACAATTTGTTTGACACCACATCCTGAACACTCTTTTGCTGAGTAATTCCACGTCTTGTTGAACCTTCTACTTGTTTGTCTCTTCCTTCAGCAAGTGTTGTTCTCCTCTGTCAGTTTTTGCTTCATCAGTCCAGAGAGGTAAACAAATGTGATGCAGGCAGTTATTACCTGCTGCTGCTGACTGTCAGATTCAGATCCTATTATCCTGCACTTAATCTAATTGTAGCAAGATTTATGAGTGTGCGGTAAAGCAGGATGACCAACAGGCGTTGCACAATCACACTGCAACACAACACCACTGTTCGCACCACTTATCTACACATTATCTCCAGTTTGTTAAACGCTGGGCTATTTAATTTGAAGCGTATACTGTTGGCGTGGGAATAAACCTGAGAACAACACTCTCACCTTGATTTGTTACAATTAATCACTGTGAACGACTGAGCATCACCGGATTAATGATCATAAATACTTGTTTTTATTATCGCACCGTCAGTAGGAACAACAACAGTCATGTACATTGATGAAAGTTTTGGCCAATTTTTTGATTTATAAAAATACATATTTCAATTAAACCTTTAAAAACAATATGAAATTATATGAAACTTTAAAGGAAGAGAATAAAAATGAGCTTAATATGATGGAAAAGTTAAGAAATAATGAAAAATACAAGGAGAATATTGATTAAAAAAATAATTAATTATTACATTGTATCACTAAATTATTATTATTATTGTGTTTTTTTTATAAAAACATAAATAAGGAAAATAAATCATATTTAACCCTTGTATTATCTCAGGGTCAAGGTGACCCGTAAACGGAGGCCCGTAAACAAATGTGTTTGTGGTATCCCTTGTGTTGTCTATGGGTCGAGGGGGAACGAACTCCCTGGCTTCCAGAAATACATAAGCAGTGGTGGAGGTCGTAATGGGATACCACAAACACATTTGTATTCGGGGCTCAGGGTCGCCTTGACCCAGATATAACACAAGGGTTAATAGAAACAATGATGAGTAAAACAAGTACACATTAAAATTGCTAGTATCCTCTTTTTCCCCCGCTTGATATTTTTTTGAATATTTACTCTGACCTTATTAGGGCCACATAGTCGGAGTCAAAAGACCACATGTGGCCCGCCAGCCACATATTGATTTGATCTCCGCAACCAACACAAATCGTCTCCGGGTCATTTTGGTTGTTAGGGAACACAACTGGGTAGTTTAAATAGTTAGTTTCACCACCAGGTTGCATGTCGCATCACGAAAAATGAAACGTATTCTGAACTTTTCTCCACTAGAGGCCGCTTGTGAGTCGTGACACACATACAGCAAAGTCATTTTTTCACACCTGAAGCACAGGTTCCTTGACAAACCTTTATTGACAAACACGCAGCATGTCCAGGCACCGGAGCAGTGATCCGAGGTGTCTGGAAACTAAGTCGTCCGTCTGTCTGCACGACATCAATGGCGAGCAGGTTCACACCTGCCGAGCACTTCCACATGTTTCCGACATTTCACAACGTAACACTATTGATTCAACAGGCCGGTGACACATTCCCTCGCCCGCCGTTACGACAGCGTTCCTGCTAAAAATACCAGAGTTGCTCAGCACATCATCTGATATTATTACCACACAAAAGTTCTGACCAGAGTCTATTGGGAGGAGGCCACGGGGCAGACCCAGGATCAGATATGGAGCTACAGTGTATTGAACTGCTTTAGCCACTTCACCCAGTTTACTGTACAAGCCAGAGCTCTACCGTGAATCTCTGATGGATGAATGAGCTCCTCAACAAAGCACTTTAGACGAGGGAAACAAGATTGAATATGAGTAACATGTTTAGCACATGCTATGGATACATACTTAGGAAAAATATTTAAAAAATCGATTTCTCTCTCTCCTAACTTTAACTATAATAATTTAAATAAGAATTCTTACTTTTAACCTTCAATGTAAGTAAGTAAGTAATTTTTATTTATATAGCCCTTTTCTAGACCAGGGTCACAAAGCGCTTAAACAATCAAAATAATTCAATAAAGTATATATTTTAAAGGTCAAGATAAAACTGATAACACAACAGGAGTTCCAGAAAATCAAGGAAAAGCCTGAACAAATAAAAACGCCTTAAGATGCCAGTAATTTAACCCTATTTTGCTGTGTTTTGTTATTTATTTTATTTAACATTAATGAAAGATTAATGAATTAAAATCCATAAAAAAAATGGTTCAAAAATATAATTAATAATCGATCCTGAAGTTGGTAGAGTTCAGAGAATTTATCTTTAACTTATTGAACTATTTGGAAGTTCTTACTTGATGTTGCTCCGTCAACAAACGAACAAAACACAGGATACAATGATATTACTATAAAAATGAGCTCCTTGGCAGAGGTATGTGATGGACTGCTTCATATGTCACATGTTGACAAATACATTCGCAACTACAGACAAGTTAAGAGTCTTCTATTGAAAGAAAATAAGAAAAAGAATATTCAAAAGCTAAAACATAATAAACATAATTAAAAAATAATAATAATTTAATTTTAAATAAGCAGTGACACTTTACCCGTTTGTTCTCATGCTGTCCTCGAGTCAGACTGTCCTGCTGAGGAGACATGTTGTCCATCCAGCCTCGGGGTCTCTCCAGGGGTCTTCAGGCGGAGCTGGGGTCTGATCCCGCGAACATCTGCGGCAGTGACGGTAGGACCAGCTACAAGAGGGAGTCGAACCAGCAACCTGCCTCAGAGGAGAAGCAGCAGCAGCAGCAGCAGCAGGTCTGGTCTGGATTAACAGGAGTTGAACTTTACAATCGTCTTTACGCAGCGAGAGGAGGCGCCAGCGCGTCTATTTATAACCACGTGTTCAGGTCCGCTATAAAAATGAGGATTATTTTAGGAAATACGTTCTTGTTTGGGAAAGTGAGCAAGAATATAAACGTGCAAGAGATGCAACAATTCTTCTCTTTAGCAAAATTTTAACTTTTTCTCGTCAATTTGACGAACGAGATCTCAAGTGTTTTAAGCGCTTTTTCTCTGATCAATAACCCGAAAGTTCTCAATTAAATATTTATATATATTACTTAAATTTACGAGACAACAACTAGGAATTGATAAAGTGAAAGTGATGTGGAGGCAACGATAAAAACCGTGAAGCAAAAGAACAAAAATTGAGTAGATTTAACAAATGAAATGATACAAAATATACTTTTAACACTAAAAGAAATACGTATACATTTTTTTTAATTGAAATTCGAGTGGCGTTCAGATAATAACTGTACACCCACTGTTAATGAAACCATTTTCCCACAGTAAAATACACTTAATTTATTTGTTATAATGTTTAGAACACAATTACATATACAACACTATACACTAGGGCTGATATTGATATGGTTATATATCAAGATATTCTTTTTCACGATACCGTTTCATATTCGACGGCAGTGTATCAATAACGAAAATAAAACTAAAAACTTGACGCTAGATGAGAGCAGTCATTACGTCCTATGCAGCTGAATTGACCATGAGATCCTGCGAGAGTTCAAGGATAACTGAGGACGAGAGGATACAGTCGACTCCAGCAGCTTTTAAGGCTGATGTTTGGATATGTTTTGGTTTTAAAACAAATAACAGTAGTTACGACTTCGTCAAGAGTCGTGAGGTCTGTAAATTCTGCTGTAGAGTCAAGTACTCGAACTATACTACAAATATATCCTTGTTACTGCAGTATCACGATATGTCGTATTGTTGCCTCTGTATCATGATACGTATCGTATTGACAGATTCTTGCCGATAGACAGCCCTGCTATCAACCAAACACCAACACCTATATATTCGGTTACATCTGAAATCTTCAGTCAGTAAACAACACTGTCATAAAAACACAAATGGATTCACAGAAACTGCATCTTGTAAAGGTTTTGTTTTTGCATGTAGTAGTACTAGATGTAATACATTGTTTCTTTATTGCAAACATTCAGCGATGTTTGGCAAACTTTAAATTAGTAAACACATTTGTTTATTGAGTTTGTATATTTATTCAATGAGTTTGTATGTTTGTTTTTTGTGTTTGTTCATTTGTTCCAGAGTTTGTCCATTTTTTCTGAATTTTTAATTTGAGCTCACAGTTTCAAAATTTGTTATTAAAAGTTGGTAAAAAAATAAAAAAAAAAAGTTCAAAGAGTTTGTTTCAACAGTTTGTTAATTTTATTCAATAGTGAATATTTGATAAGAGTTTGAAATATTATTTTAATAATTGCTAAATTCTTTTAATTTGTTTGTAAATTTTATTTTTAAATTGGTTTAAATAGTTTACAATGGTTGCACAATTGTTACATTGGTTTGTAAATGTGCTTTAACAGTCAAGTTTTTTCGAGAGTTTGTACATTTTATTTCAAGAGTTTGTAAATTTGTTTCATTAGTTTGTAAATTTGTTTAAGGTGGGTTTTTGTTTCAAGATTGTTTTAAGTTTTGTTAAACAAAAATGAAAGAGTTTATAGATTTGTTTAGGTAGTTTGTAAATGTGTTTTGATAGTTTGTACATTTGTTTCAATAGTTTGTACATTTGTTTCAATAGTTTGTACATTTGTTTCAATAGTTTGTTCATTTTTTCAATATTTTGTACATTTGTTTCGATAGTTTGTAATTTGTTTCGATAATTGTAAATCTTTTTCAATAGATTGTTAGTTTGTTTCGGAAGTTTGTTAATTTGTTTCGGTAGATTGTAAATTAGTTTTGATTGCTTGTAAATTATTGTCAATAGTTGGTGAATTTGTTTTTCGATAGTTTGTACATTTGTTTCGATAGTTTGTATGTTTGTTTTGATTGTTTGTAAATTTGTTTCAATAGTTTTTTCATTTATTTCAATAGTTTGTACATTTGTTTCAATAGATTGTAAATTTGTTTCAATAATTTGTACATTTGTTTCAAGAACTTCTATTTTTAATTTTTAGAGTTTGTAAAATATTTTTAAAGAGTTTGTCCATTTTATTTTTAAAGTTTGTAAATTGGTTTCAATAGTTTTTACATTTGTTTCGATAGTTTGTATGTTTGTTTCGATTGTTTGTAAATTTGTTTCAATAGTTTTTTCATTTATTTCAATAGTTTGTACATTTGTTTCGATAATGGTAAAATGTTTTCAATAGTTTGTTCATTTGTTTCGGAAGTTTGTAAATTTGTTTCAATAGCTTGTAAATTCTTGTCAATAGTTTGTGAATTTGTTTTTCGATAGTTTGTACATTTGTTTCGATAGTTTGTAAAATTCTTTGATAGTTTGTAAATTGGTTTCAATAGTTTGTAGATTTGTTTCGATAGTTTGAAAATTTGTTTCGACAGTTTGTAAATTTGTTTCGATAGTTTGAAAATTTGTTTCGATAGTTTGTACATTTGTTTTGATAGTTTGAAAATTAGTTTCGATAGTTTGTACATTTGTTTCGATAGTTTGTACATTTGTTTTCATAGTTTGTACATATTTGTTTCGACAGTTTGTAAATTTGTTTCGATAGTTTGTAAATTTGTTTCGATAGTTTGTACATTTGTTTTGATAGTTTGAAAATTAGTTTCGATAGTTTGTACATTTGTTTCGATAGTTTGTACATTTGTTTTCATAGTTTGTACATATTTGTTTCGACAGTTTGTAAATTTGTTTCGATAGTTTGTAAATTTGTTTCGATAGTTTGTAAATTTGTTTTGATAGTTTGAAAATTTGTTTCGATAGTTTGTACATTTGTTTCGATAGTTTGTACATTTGTTTTCATAGTTTGCACATTTTTGTTTCGAAAGTTTGAAAAATTGTTTCGATAGTTTGTAAATTTGTTTAGATAGTTTGAAAATTTGTTTCGATAGTTTGTAAATTTGTTTTGATAGTTTGAAAATTTGTTTCGATAGTTTGTACATTTGTTTCGATAGTTTGTACATTTGTTTTCATAGTTTGTAAATTTTTGTTTCGATAGTTTGAAAATTTGTTTCGATAGTTTGTAAATTTGTTTCGATAGTTTGAAAATTTGTTTCGATAGTTTGACAATTTGTTTCGATAGTTTGAAAATTTGTTTCAATAGTTTGTAAATTTGTTTCGATAGTTTGAAAATTTGTTTCGATAGTTTGTAAATTTGTTTGATAGTTTGTACATTTGTTTTGATAGTTTGTAAATTTGTTTGATAGTTTGTAAATGTGTTTCGATAGTTTGTAAATTTGTTTGATAGTTTGTACATTTGTTTTGATAGTTTGTAAATTTGTTTGATAGTTTGTAAAGCTGTTTTGTACGTCCAAGACGTGGTAAAAAGATCACGTCTATAAACAGGGATGTCCAGCCATCACTAGTGGCTATGAGTAGCTTGTGGAAGGACACATGAAACATTTAACCCAGTACTTCCAGATACTAATCCTGAATGGATCTACCTAATGGACCTAACAAGTAAAACTGGTTGAGGTTCTTTGTGTGTTTAAAATGATCACTATTTGATGAAAGAAAAGGTATATCCAGTTATTGTAGATGTATGTTAGACACAAAAGTAATAAAAAGAAGGAATGATTCTGGGAAAACAAAAGTGGGTCATAAACTGGGCTAAACTATCAACCAGGGCAGAAAGCGAGGACTAGAATATTCCTTCAGCCCCGTTTAAACTGGATCACCTCAATGATCGCAGATGTTGATAATGAACAGCCTTGGGCACGGCAAAGAAAAGCAGCGACCCCTCCTCAGCCCCACCCGACAACCACAGATGCGCCTTCAGACCGACTGTCTGTAGTGACTTTTCAAACAAGTTTCTCACTCAAACTCATCATTGTGACAACAATTAAGAGACTAGAATAGTTTCTTTATACACTTCTCAATTTACTGTATCACTAACAAACTTAATGTTTTTAATGTTTGTTTTTGGGTGTAGAACATGTAATGTATGGTTTACTTAGATGTGTTGTATTGATTACAAACTAGAAAAGTCACTTTTATCTTCATTCATACCACAATATCTTAAGTAATTTTGTCCTTCTCAGACTCCGCTTTAGTCTTCGTTTGGTCTTCCTCCAAGTGTGCTGTTGTCAATTGTGTTGACCTCTGCAACATACAGAAATATGGCTTATAAACAAAAAAATAAATGTATTAAATATTGGATCCACAAGCTTTGTTACAAGCTTGAACCTAAGAGGCAAGAGCTTCCTGTTGCAGTGCATCTTGGGACTTGGAAGTGTTTATATGGATTATTAAAATGAAATCCTGGAAAAAGGGATGTATTTGCACTATTGTTTATATATTTTTTATTCTCATCTAATTTTTGTTACAACTAAGATGTCGACAGCCACGAAAAATTCCATGTACTGTATATCTACCAATATGTACTGGCGAATACAGCTGGAATCTATTGCACGATTACTTGTCTCGTTGACTTCTTTACTCTTCAAAATATGTCCAATAACATTATGTATCCTCTCGTCCTCAGTCATCTCAAAAGTATTTCAAATTTCAATCTGATTCTTTGATTTCACACACACTTTGTTAAAATATACAGTATTACCCATAAAAGAAATAAGATATGATTTGAAAAACAAACTAAAAGAAATAAATATATTTTACACTGCTGTAAAATATTGATACTGTAGCACAAAATAATATATAATGACATTTAGATCTATCAGTATTTTCTTAATCCCTCGTCACGTGAATCAAATCTCAAATGCTAACATAGAACACACTGTTGTAGAGAGTTTTGTTCACAGTTTAAATCACTCAGATTTATTGAAGACACAAGACTGTTTATTCCTCAGTGGAGCGACAGTAGTGTTGATGGACATCAAGAAGTGGCTCATGGTGCTGCTTGGATTTGTAGTCAGTGATCACAAACTCAAAATGGAGGTCAAAACGTACACAAAAAAATAATATTAGGCATTCAAATATAAAAATAGAACTCAAACTAAAACCATTCTGATTCTGAGTCCATTTTTCCAACTTCCCCGGGCGACTGCAAGAGAGACGAGACGACAGGAAGTAGCGGGTGGAGTCTGGGAGGCTCTTGTAACGTTTAGAATCTGCGTCGCTTGTTGTTCGGACCGTCAAACGCTCCTCCTACTGGACTGCCGGCGCTGAATCCTGGGGACGGTCCTACTTGTTGACCCAAAGGTTGTTGTTGTTGTTGTTGATGTTGTTGTGGATGTTGTTGCGGCTGTTGTTGCTGCTGTTGTTGCTGATGTTGTTGTTGTTGTTGTTGATGTTGTTGTTGTTGTTGATGCTGCTGCTGCGGAGACTCCACCTCAGGTCGGCCGCCCATCGCTCCCCCTGGTGGGAATCTATCGTTCCGCTTTGGTAACGTAAACACAAGGAAAGAACCTCGTCAGTCACGAGCAGAGTTTAAACAATCAATTAAAAAGAAGTGTGCGTTACCATGGCTCCGTTCTCAGACATCATGGGTGCGACCATATTTGTCATCCCCTCCGAGCCCATCGGGGATCCCCGGCCCACGAAACCCATCATCTGACCCTGGTTACCACCGGAGCCTGGAGCGGCCGAGTTGAAACCATCTGAGTAGAAACGTGTTTTCATGAATCGACTCAATACTTTCCTTAAGATACCTAAAGAGAAGCAAATATCATGACGTACCTCCCATATTATTGACTCCTCGAGCTCCGAGCTCGCCGGCTTTCATTTCCTGTTCCCTCTGGAAGCAGCCGAGAGAGAAACATGACGTTAGCCCTTATAATAACCAGAAATCACCTGAAACTTGATAAATATTTGACCTTTTTTTCGGTTTAGTATTTGTGAAAATATCTACATATTTTGTTAAACATGTTTTTAAGGAATTTTCTTACATTTTTACATGTATATCACAAAAAACGCAACATAACAAATTAAATAGACAAAGAAATGGAGACAGTAAAGTAAAAATAAAAATCACAATAATAATAAAAACAAAATAATTAAACACTTTCACGAAAATACTTTTTTTTTTTACATTATCATTAATCAGTCCATTATAAAAAAGTATAATAACAAACATGTAGGGTCACACAAAATTGTTTAAAAAGTGTATTTTTGAAGATAAATACATAGTAAATACATAGTTTTCTCTTATAAAAATATTGGGTTAATTATTAAATGTGAGTAAAACTACACATGAATACATTTTGCTGAAATAATAAATCCTTTTTCCCTCTCAACTAAAATAGTTTTGAGAACTTAACACAGAAACTGAGTGTAGACGTGACTAAAATCCCTCCCAGTTGTTCAAATGTATAAAGTACTCACACTGTCCACGTAGTTTGGTTTGAAACCCTCCGGTGGTCGTCTGACCTCCTCTTGACCTCCGTGTCTCATCATTTCCTCCTCCCTTCTTCTCCTCTCTTCCTCGTGCCTTCAAGAAAGGGTTGTTATTCACCTCCACCATGATTTTTGGTCACAATAGATATTACTCAAATAATTCACACTGTTTAGCTTTATTGAATCAAATATCAACAACATCCAACCTCATTTCTATTTGTTTCCTTCTCTGCAGTTCTTGATTCCGGAGTTCTTCCAGTCTCCTGAGCTCCTCCTGACGCCGCATTAAGTCTTAAAGAATGAAAATAAACACAATTAATTGTTGTTTTTTTGGGTGATAATAGTACATATAAAAGTCATAGTGATAACGCTACATCTATCTGTGACTGCCAGCAGAAGCAGTAAGTTCGTAAAGATGTAAAAGAAGTTAAAAATAATAATAAATAGTAATAATATCTAATGTAAGAATATATCTAATATCAATTAATATTCACTAGGTAAGTTAATGGTTTTTGTTCTTCAATTTTAAAAGTTAATTCCTTGGCGGAACTATTGTTCACGGTTGTTTCTGGGGGGCGTTTTTGATGAGCACACATACAGACTGAGCAGAAGCTCACGCAAGCTGTGTTTTCTCTGATGATGCAAAGCTTCTGAAGTCGTTTTTTTAACTTAATTTTCCTGTATGTTTTCAATATGGTGTGAAGTTCTGAAAGTTTATTTGATTCCCTCGATGTGGCCAATGAGGTAAAGTATTTATTTTATGTTATTATCTTTGTGATTGTTATGTGTTTGTTTATATGTACTTTATGTATCTTTGAATATAGTTTTCACGTCTAAATAAACAGCCGTATACACTTAACCATTGAGTTTGTCGTTTTTGAAGTCGAGGGACGTCACGGTGAAAACTGTATGGAATTGTATTCCTAAATCTCAAGACTCGAACCCAAAATAAGCATTTATACATTTATACACAAATCTATCAAGTCACAGCAGACATCAGTTCCTACCTTGTCTCATCAACATGAGCTGCCGCTCGTGTTTGGCTGATTCCAGCTCAGCTTCCAGTTTCTCTTTGGCCAGTTTAATGTTCTTGTCCACCTGCTCTCGCTGCTGCTTCTCCATCTCGTCCAGAGCTCTCCAGCGTGACGCGTATTCAAACTCAAACGTCCCGGGTTGAGCGAAATGTGGAGCAACGGATCGTTCCCTGAAGGGAGGGAAGAGTAAAAAAAGGATTGAGGTGAGAAAGATAAAAAAGTATCTGTAACAAGTCAATAATTGTTGACCACTCGTCTGTGCTTACTTGAGGTACTTTGGAGTCCTTGGAAGAAGTTTCTCAGTCAAACCATCCTCGTCATCAAACTGTTCCAGCGGCTCCACGATAACCGGGCAGGGAGTCCTGATGACGGAAAGAACAGTTTGATCACAAACTACATTTGTACTTGACGACCACCGAAAGTTGACTTACGCGGTGAGTAGTAACGCTCCCCCCGTACAGCGCTCCAGAGCTTTACGCGCCGCCATTTTGTTTGCGAACTCAACAATCCCTCGCCCGACGGGTCGCCCGCGATCATCCGTGACGACGACGGCTCGTTCCACCGGCCCGAACTGGGAGAAAGCCTGTCGATGGAAGACATTGAGGAGCTCACATGATAAGTTTACTAACTCAGCAGATCTTCTCCAAATCTACCTGCTCCAGCAGGTCGTTGGTCACCACCGGCAGCAGGTTGCGCACTTTGAGAGCCGAGCCGTGCGATGCGTAGCGGACTCTGATTGGTCGGTTGTTCACAGTCGTTCCATCCAGTTCAACCTTGGCGATTTCTGCCAAAGTTCGCGTTTCCTGGACAAAAGACATCAGTTGCTTTAGTAGAAGGTTTACATATGTACTCATTCTAGTGCTAACAATTAAACCATCTTGCTGGATATTTGTGAGTAAGTAAGTTAGTAAGTAATAGTTATTTGTAATGTGCCGGTTTAGACCAGGGTCACAAAGTGCTTGAACAATCAAAAGTGGTCTTAAGATGTTTCTTGAAGGAGTCAGTAGATCCATTAAGCGCAGAGGAAGAGGAAAATCGTTCCAAAGCTTAGGAGCAACAGCCTGGAAGGATTTCTCTCCTCTGGTCCTGAACCGTGTTCAGGAACCATCAGTAGATTCTGATCCACAGACCTAGCTGGGGTGTAAGGCTGGATCAGATCACTGATGGAAGAAGGAGCCTGACCATGAATAGATCTGAAAGAACCAGAGTTTTAAAGTTGATCCCGAATGAGACTGGCAGCCAGTGAAGAGTTTTAAGGATCGGGGGAAATGTGAGTTCTTCTACTAGAGCAGGTCAGAATTATTGCTGCAGAGTTTTGTATTAACTGCAGGCGAGACAGCTCCTTCTTGTTTAGACACAAAGTAAACTGTTACAATAGTCTAAGCGAGAAGACACAAACGCATGGATTATAAACTCCAGATCGCGTTTTGACACCATTTTTATAAATTTAGAGTTTTTTCTCAGTTGAAGGAAACTGTTTTTTAGCAGTGTTGTACTAGGGACGTGTACTAAAGAGTGTTTAGAGGAATGCACACTGCACAGAGGAATGTGTTACTGTGTAGTAAATGTAAGTAATTTATATAGCGCTTTTCCAGACCAGGGTCACAAAGCGCTTAAACAATCAAAACAATATTCAATAAAGTATATATTTTAAAGATCAAGATAAAACTGATAACACAAAAGGACTTCCAGAAAATCAAGGAAAAGCCTGAACAAATATAAACGTCTTAAGATGTTTCTTAAAGGAGTCAGGAGACTCCATCAAGCGTTTCCAAAAGTTACAAAGTGCTGCAAATGTGTCATGACATACTGTATGTCTGGAGCTTATTTGAAACAATTGTATCACAAAAACATGTACGTGAAATGTAAACATATTTGTTTTCTCTCACTGTATTTATGCATAAACTGTATATATAAATACATATATATCGGTTAAAAGAAACTTCAGGGGGGAGTTGTTATCCTCACGTTGAACACTTGCTAATGCTAAAAATATTTGGCTAACTCCCCCCGCCATGTTCGAAGCTCATCCTCCTCGACGTACCAGGCGGATGAAGCCGAAGCATCTCTCTCTGTTGATGAACACCTCGCTGCTGTTGCCGTACTTGGCGAAGATGTTCTTGAAGTCCTCCTCCTGGAGGTCCTGGGGGAGGTTGGCCACGTAGAGGCGACACCGCTGGGTGAACGTCTTCTCTCCTTCTCGGCGGAGCCTGGCGAGGTCGAACGTGACCGCCGCCGCGGAGACATCTTTGCTTCCTTCTTCTTCTTCTCCTTCTTCTTCTTCGGCCGGTTCTTCGGCGGGCTCGGAGGCTGCGGACCGCTCGGCGGGCGACGGAGCTGGACTGCCTTTGTCCGCCGGTGATGCCTCTTCTGCCGGGGAGTCGCTGGAGCCTGAGGCCGGCTGTGGAGGACTGTTGCTCGGCAGGCTAGCCTGCTGCTGCTGCTGCTGCACGCCTGGACTCGCCATCTTAACAACGAACCACGGAAATAAATAGAATAACTAACGAATAATCACAAGATAGAGGAGAATTATTGTGGACATTGCTTGTTTTTCGACGGCGCGCGAACACATCTGCGCCTGCGCCAAACGACCATTTCCTGTACGTCACGTGAATTGTTTCAAAATAAAAGCGAGATTATTTCAACTAAGAAAACGCTAATAAACAATTGAAGGCATTCGAAATTCAAATAGAATAAAGTTTCTCCGTTACATTTTTTTCCTCCCAAAAATAAATAAAACACTATAAAGGAATAAAACAAATAATAATAATAAAAAACAATATCATATTGTTCAGCCCTAAGAATAATTAAACCAACGTATAAACACTAAAATGTTTTCAAAATATATGCAATTTAGCCAAACGTGTTTGGCTAAATTTAATTCATGTAAGTAATTCATATAAAATACACAAATTTGGGATTTAGTATTTCATGTTTCTTAATGAAACAGTGACCCCTTGCGATTGTCATATTTATTACGAGTATATGGAATATGTGCGTTAAATTGAGGCAATGTTTTACCATTAGATACAATGAACGGATTGGAAACCCATACATAAAAAAGTTAGAGAGCATTCTCTTTAATACGATGAATAGCCTTGATGAATCCATTTTAATAAAGCACATTATTTATTAATTGATGTAAATAATTAGTCATAGGTGTCACATTTTGAAACATGTTTCTCTCTCAAATGTCACGTTGGAAATATATTTCAAAAGCTTTAATTTTCTAATTAAGCGGAAGTACATTGGTTTTCACAGTGATCCACATCCTGGTTGGCTTTCCTCTCCTGTAGCAGAGCGAGACTCTCTTAAAAAACAGACATGTCTTCTTCCACAGTCCCTAAGAGACCCGGGGTCGGTGTCGGTGTTCTGGTCACTGACTCGGCGCATCCGGGCTGCGTCCTGCTGGGGAAAAGAAAAAGTGAGATGGGGAAAGGAAGACACCAACTCCCGGGTGGACATCTGGAGTTTGGGTATGTAGGAAGTGAGCGTTCATTCATTATCAGGGAATCTCTATCACAGTTTACGACAACACGTATAGTACACAAGACATCTATAAATGGTTAGATAGTTTCATTGGTGAGTACAACTTTATTGCTTATATATATATATATATATATATATATATATTTATATATATCCATGTGTTTGTGTCTTCTCGCCTGGACTATTGCAACAGTTTATTTTCATGTCTAAACAAGAAGGATCTGTCTCGCCTGCAGTTGATTCAGAACTGTGCAGGGAGAATTCTGACCTGCTCTAGTAGAAGAACTCACATTTCTCCGATCCTTAAAACTCTTCACTGGCTCCCAGTTTCTTTCAGGATCAACTTTTAAACTCTTACTTTCAGATCTATTCAAGGTCAGACTCCTCCTTACATCAGTGATCTGATCCAGCCTTACACCCCAGCTCGGGCTCTGAGGTCTGTGGATCAGAATCTACTGATGGTTCCTCCCACACGGTTCAGGACCAGAGGAGAGAAATCCTTCAGACTGTTGCTCCTAAGCTTTGCAACGATCTTCCTCTCCCTCTGCGCTTGATGATCTACTGACTCCTTCAAGAAACATCTTAAGACGTTTTTATTTGTTTAGGCTTTTCCTTGATTTTCTGGAACTCCTGTTGTGTTATCAGTTTTATCTTGACCTTTAAAGTATATACTTTATTGAATATTGTTTTGATTGTTTAAGCGCTTTGTGACCCTGGTCTGGAAAAGCGCTATATAAATAAAAATTACTTACTTACTTACTTACTTACTATATATTCATTTTGTATATTATAAAGATAAGATATAAACTTTTTTTCTTGTAATACATTTCGGTTGTTCATGATAATAATACAATAAACAATGAGTTTCTCTTTAAAATGATTTTGTTTAATCAAATAAGGTCAGTTATGTACACCATATGGGTCCATATGCAGCCCTTTGACTGTATTTTTGTGGCCCTTATGAAGTCAAAGATCATGTAGAAACTGAAAAAAAAAGAAAAGTTTTATTCATCATCACTAGTCTCTGAATATAACTATAGGGTTTTTGCTTTTAGGACTTAAGTTCTCAGAGATTTATTGCCCGTAAAAAGGTAAGATGAAAATGTGTAAAATAATATTTGTAGCATATTTACCTTGTTTTATTACTTGGTTTTTTGCTCCTTTCATTTTTTTTATTGACGGCCCCTCACAATAGCCACTTCATAAAGTTTGGCCCCTGAGGAAATGTATTGATGAACACTCAATATTTATTTAGTGAGCCATTATTATTGTTTTTCAGATATTTGTTACTGCCCGACACGGAACACTGTCGATGTCTTTTGAATGGAATCGACCTCAGAATCAATTTTGTTGTCGTAAAGACTTGCTCAGAGGGATGTGACGCTGCTACTTTACAGGGAGACCTGGGAAGAGTGTGCTCGCAGGGAGGTGTTGGAAGAAGCCGGAATTCATTTAGAGAACGTTCACTTGGCATCGGTGGTGAACTCCATTAAACTGGAGGAGAAGTACCACTATGTCACCATCATCATGCAGGGACACCTGGACCGCCGACACTCACACCAGCCCAGGAACCTTGAACCAGAAAAGAACGAGGGTAACTTTAAACAAAAAAAAATCTGATGAAATATCAACTTTCTAAAGCGCTTGTGGTAAAGAATGATTCTTGTAGGTTGGAATTGGACACAGTGGGACCAGTTCCCACCAGAGGAGCAGCTCTTCTTGCCTCTGGCTGGTCTGAGACAGCAAGGCTACCAGCCGTTCAAAAGTGCGGAAATAAACGGTGAAACTTGAACATAAATTAAAAAAGAGAAGGACATGGACGCATTACTTAAACTTGTACTGTGACACAGTACTTTTATTTTTGCTTTTTTTTTTTAAATCAAAATTTGTTTCATCACAATCCCAACACAATGATAATATATATGTTTGTCAGAATAAACGGTGATTTAATTCTAATCTAATTTAAGAGGTTGTTCATCCACTTGTTGTGATCACTCCCATCGCCAAGAGGACCGTGGACAGGAAGGCGGCGGTGGTGCTGGTGGCGCCGTTGAAGGTCTTGTCGTGGGCGTAGGTCATGATGTGGAGGACCCCGCTGTAGGCCTCCTCACAGGTGGGCTTGATCTGGTCCTCGGGGAGTTCAAAGCCAAACGTTCCGTTGTCCCTGAGCTCGAACGTGTACGAGAAGGGGATTCCTTGGTGCCGGGCCCAATCTCTGGATGAACCAGAGTACTCATCTGAAGAAAAGTTTTTTTTAGTTCATCTGCTTATAGATACATACTCAGTGAAATGTATGGAATTACATAAAATGTCGTGTGGTGTCCCAACAGTGTATTCTTTCCCATGGACTTTTCTTATTGCTTCAGCTGCAGCCAAACCGACCTCCATCTGAGGAATATGTTACAGTAAGTGACACAATATTCTAAGCATCTCATCAGACATTTCAAATAATCACTGAATTAACATGTTCTGTTTCATATTTTAGTAAAATTAAATAATAATTTCATTGCATTAAAATCCATGTGCTCAGCTGTACTTCAGGTCAGGTCAGACCTACACACTGATGAAAGCCAAACAAATCTTCAGATGGTGACAGCAAGTCATTGTTTAAGGACAAAATCAATGCAACTAAAGTGATAAGATGAATTCTCTCTGGAAGACGCTCTTGTAACTTTTGAAAACAACCACGCAGAACGGCCGTCTTAGAAGCCAAGTGTTCAATTCAATTCAATTCAATTTTATTTAAAGTGTCTTATCATAACAAAGTTATCTCAAGACACTATACAGTTGAAATAAGACTACAGTTGATTAAGGAAAAATAGATCCCAGCAATTCAACAAAGAGTAAGAAACAAAACACTGTACAGTGAGCTGTACAGTGAGCAATGGCGAGGAAAAACTTCCTTTTAGAAGGCAGAAACCTCGAGCTGAACCAGACTCATTGTTGACGGCCTGCCGCTTTGACCGGCTGGGAGGAAGGATGGGGGGGTAGACAGATGGATAAGGAGAGGAGTGAGGGAGGATATAGTGAGAGAAAAGAGGAGCGTGTAGGAGGGTTTAGAGTTGCTGTCCAATGATACATGTAGTATGGATTGCATTAGCATTTTCTCTAAAACTAATTCTTGGGTCTTTGTCCTTATTTACCACCACCATGTATCAAGACCATGGAAGGGTTGGTGAAACCACTGAATTTCAGTAGCCATGCGTGATACAGACTTGATAATGTATAGATAAAATTAATTTTTCACTCGTTGGCAAGAGTTATCAAAATGGAGGTATCAGTACCTGGATTAAAAATCTATGAACGATACCGAGCTCTACATATTATATTGTTCAGCCCTACATATGATATTGTTCAGCCCTTCACATGATATTGTTCAATCCTACATATGTTATTGTTCAGCCATACATTTGATATTGTTCAGCCCTTCACATGATATTGTTCAACCCTACATAAGATATTGTTCAGCCCTACATATGATATTGTTCATCCCTTCACATGATATTGTTCAGCCCTACATATGATATTGTTCAGCTCTACAGATGATATTGTTCAGCCCCACATATATTGTTCAGCCCTACTTATGATATTGTTCAGCCCTACATATGATATTGTTCAGCCCTACATATGATATTGTTCAGCTCTACATATGATATTGTTCAGCCCTACATATGATATAGTTCAGCCCTACATGTGATATTGTTCAGCCTACATATGATATTGTTTAGACCTCCTTATGATATTGTTCAGACCTTCACATGATATTGTTCAGCCCTAAATATGATATTGTTCAGACCTTCACATGATATTGTTCAGCCCTACATATGATATTGTTCAGACCTTCACATGATATTGTTCAGCCCTACATATGATATTGTTCAGCCCTACATATGATATTGTTCAGCTCTACATATGATATTGTTCAGCCCTACATATGATATTGTTCAGCCCTACATGTGATATTGTTCAGCCTACATATGATATTGTTTAGACCTCCTTATGATATTGTTCAGACCTTCACATGATATTGTTCAGCCCTACATATGATATTGTTCAGACCTTCACATGATATTGTTCAGCCCTACATATGATATTGTTCAGCCCTACATATGATATTGTTCAGCCCTTCACATGATATTGTTTAGCCCTAAATATGATATTGTTCAGCCCTACAGATTATATTGTTCAGCCCCACATATGATATTGTTCAGCCCTACATATGATATTGTTCAGCCCTACATATGATATTGTTCAACCCTACATATGATATTGTTCAGCCCTACATATGATATTGTTCAGCTCTACATATGATATTGTTCAGCCCTACATATGATATTGTTCAGCCCTACATATGATATTGTTCAGCCCTACATATGATATTGTTCAGCCCTACATTTGATATTGCTCAGCCCTTCATATGATATTGTTCAGACCTTCACATGATATTGTTCAGCCCTACATATGATATTGTTCAGCCCTACATATGATATTGTTCAGCCCTTCACATGATATTGTTCAGACCTTCACATGATATTGTTCAGACCTTCACATGATATTGTTCAGCCCTTCACATGATATTGTTCAGACCTTCACATGATATTGTTCAGCCCTACTCACTTTACAGTTAAAATAAGACTACACTGGGGAAAAGTAAAACAGATACCAGCGAATCAACAATGAGTGAATCACTTCTTTTTAGAAGGCAGAAACCTCAACGGAACCAGACTCTATGTTGACGGCCTCTTGCTGTGACCGGCTGGGAGGCAGGGATTGAGGAAAGACTGATTGTTGCAGGAAGGTTTTGACAATTAACAAACCAATATCCAATCCGTTGTAACATTGAAAATGTACCAGTTCCTTGTAGTTTGGGTCGGTGTTGTTGGGTTGTCCGTAAGGAACCAGCAGCATTTGTCCGTAAGAGTGGATGGTGAAGTAGCAAAGGAAGTCTTCGCTGCGACTTCCTAGGAAGTAGGTCACAGCCTGGGCCTCCTGCTCGGACACGGACTCTCTTCCACAGTATATGAGGGAGCAGCAGTCATGGGATGTTCCCAGTGCTGTCAGAGAAATAATAAACACAGTCATTTGATTATAATGTATTGACATCAATCGACAATTAAGATTTTTTAAATATTTTAACAGCAAAATAGCTCTTCAAAAACTTCTCCTACAGGGTTTAATAGATGGCTACGTGTCTCGCCACAATCAGATATTCTTCTTTACCAAATGACATCAGGAACACTCACTGCCCCAGCTGGCGTCAAAGTTTCGGTTCAGGTCAGTGCCGGTGCAGTTGCAGCCTGCAGGCCCCGGTGACATGTTCTTCCTCCACAGTCGCGTCTATCAAGTCCATAAAGTCAGGCTTATTAAACTCAACTAAATCAACAAACAAATTTAGTTCCATCATAAAAAGGAGCTGACGGATGATAATTACACAAGATACAAGTTGTTAAAAGTTATTTTTAACGCCACATCTTTTTATCTCACAAAAGCTTACATCAAGAGTCATTACGGTTATAAATTAAAAAAGACATTTGTATAAATGTAAAACAAACAAAACTTCTTCTGGCTTTCGAGTTTTAGTTACAACCAGTTTAAATGTGTATTGGAGATTACTAAAACAGTACAATACTTATATAATAATATAATTCATATTAGAGTCATTGATAACAATGACCAAATCCAAATTGGAAATACTTATTCTGTGTCCTGAATGCTCTGCTACATTAATCTAAATTAAGCTGCAGTCATCCTCAAACTTTATTGTTTCATTTTATCATTAGGATAAAGAATTTTAACTAAACAATTGAACATGCAGAAATGACAGCTAATGAAAAAATAACATATAACAAATAAAATATATTGAAATATACTCTCTATATAATGTATATATATAAATTATTTTAAGAATGACTATTTTAAGTAAGAAAACATATTCTTAAACTTTTTGGGAATACTGTATATGTATATGTATAACAGACTGAACAAACTCCATGTTGGACGTTGTGTGGTCATAATGTTTAACATTTATTTGCAGGAGTTTGCACACCTGTTCACTTTGACTATAGTTTATGATTACAGTTTACAACATGATGTTATTGCCTTTGACTGGGCACAAGTATTTATGACACTGAGACCATGTTGTTTTGTTCTGTCTGGTAATATATTTTTAAATTAAAGCTAAAAATGTCATGGAAACTGAAACTGACCGTGTTGTCCTTCCAGCTGTGAAAGTATCCGTCCATGTTGAGCACAGGCGTGACGTAGATGTCCATGTTGCTGATCATTTCTTTTACTTTGTTGTTGGTTGTATAGGATTGAAGAATCTAAATTGATAAGTCGATTGAATCAATTAATGAGTATATGTTCGTTGAAGCTACAGATTCAATATTAAACTCATTGCATCTAACCTGGTTGACGAAGTACTGGCAGAAGGCCGGAGCAATCCACTCCCTGGCATGAATTCCACAGTCCATCCAGATGGCTTTTTTCCTCGCCCCCGAGTCCAGACCAATCTAGAATCAAACTATCTGGCTAAAATATTGCTCCAAAATATGCCCAGAGTGGATCCTAAATGAGCAGGGCGGGAATGAAGAACATTAACGGTACCTTGAGTAAACTGATCCCTCGTAGTTGGTACGTCTTTCCATACTCTACCACGCTGACAACATCTGGATAGCTTTTTGCCATCTGAACCATCCAGTCAGTGATCTGCGTCACAGCCAAATGCAATTAAAATAATAACACAAATTGATTCAAATTATTATTGTTTTTGCGGCTTACCTCAGAAACTGGATGGTATTTAAAGTAGTCATACTCCTCACTGTTTCACACAAAAACACAATTCAATGAATTATGACGTGCAAATATGACGTGCATAAGATATTTTACCACCTGAGCAATTAATTTGATCTTTTTTATCGTCATTTTTCTTATAGACCTGATAAATATCACTTTACTGACCCATATAAAAATGTATCTTGCCTATCCTTCCTTTTTGTTATTATAAATTATAGTAAGTAAGTAAGTAATTTTTATTTGTATAGTGCTTTTCTAGACCAGGGTCACAAAGCGCTTAACAATCAAAACAATATTCAATAAAGTATATACTTTAAAGGGCAAGATAAAACTGTTATATAATAAGATAAGTACATAATTAAGATTCTTATCTTTAACTTATACAAATATGAATTGAAAATTCAACTTTTAAAATGACTGAAGTCAACACCGAGTTATGCTACACATAATACTAATTCACTTCACTTTATCTACAGTAGAAAAGGAACAAAAAAAGCTAAAATGTAATAGTTAACATTACTTTGATGTATTACAGGGTGGTGCATTTAAGTTAAATGGATATAAAAATCTCATCTTAGATTGTGTTTATTTGTTTTGCAATCCCCAGCCACTGAATATCAGGAACATCATTTCAAATATAAAAATAAATACAAACTTCAGATCTATTGTCTGTGAGATATGAGGTAATGAACAAAACACAAAAGGGCTTTTGATACGTTGGATAAAGGAAAATAATATTATTGATTTCAAATATATATATATATTTTCTTTTATCAAAGGGCCCAGACCTTTATGTCACTTTACATCCCCCGAAGGTCAAACTCACCTTAAAACGATGTTAGATCCGACCACTGACAGAAGAACCAGGACGCTCAGTCCTCGAGTGGTGATCATTTTGTCGAAGTATGGATTGTGACTGAGGTCAATACAGTTAAATAGAAAACCTGTGGGAAAAAAAACCAGCCGCGCCCTGAATCTCTCTGCCTTCAAATTGTCAGTTACTTTTTAACCAGGTAACCTAGGATATATATGATGGGTGTCATCAATCAAGGCCACACACCTATGATAGTTCCCTATGTGGTTGTAATCATTGTCACTATCTTTCAATCATTCATGGAGCTTCTCAACATATGTTATCTGGCATTACTTTCATCTGATCTTCTCCTTTGCAAGACATCCTACATATACAACATGACTCTGTCTTATGGCTCATAAACACCAGTTGAATCATCAAAAGCCATAAACGGACCTGGTCACATGACCAACACGGTTAAACTGCATGTTGGCTAGAAATTACCATTTATTTTCTGTGTTTATTCTCTTTCACTAGCTTCTCTCGAAAGATTATTGAGGGTGTCAGTGACCCCTTAAACTGTTAAATGTTTTGAGTTGGTTTTGTGGCCGGTTGTCTGTCAAGTGAGTCATACGATTCATGTTTTTAATCTATACTGCTTGTGACCTAAAAGTATTTTGTCAAGAATTCACAGACTGCAGACATCTGCCAAGCTGCTCATTTACACCCATAATATATTTTTTTATACCAAATATAATTGGCATACATTTATTTTATCGCTCTATTTTTTGTAAGCTTTTTTAGCACTTGAAATGTAGCGATTTTCCTCGATTGAACAGTAAATTGTGGTATCGCTTGTGAATTCTAAAGTTCAATAGGTGCGAGGGAGAAAGACAAAACAGAAATAATTAAAAAATAATAATATATATTATAATAATATAAATAATATAAAAATAATTGAACTGTTGAGTTGAGTTTGGTGTCCCAGCATGCATTTGTTTTCCTCAGTTGATCTGAGCTGTTCAGGGAGATATAAATTGTTCAGTGTCTGCTGGAATATTTAACCCTTACAATTAACCTGTGTGTTATCTCTGGGTCAAGGTGACCCGTAGGCCGGAAAACAAATGTGTTTGTGGTAACCCTTGTGTTGCCTATAGGTCAAGGTGAACGACCTTCACCACTGCATATGTATTTATGAAGGCCAGGGAGGTCGTTCAGCTTGACCCAGAGAACACATTTGTTTTCAGGCCTCTGGGTCACCTTGACCCAGAGATAACACACAGGTTAATTGTTAAACAGAGAAACTACTTAATTCTGCACCAATGAGAAATAAACATCACTAGATAAACGGTTTACGACCCAAACAAGTGTTTATTTTAAGAAAATGTGTTGCATGATTACCCACCATGGTATGGAACAAATTAGGGTCCTGAGATCAAAAGCATAACTAAAAGCAGCTCATTCATGGTCAGCGAGTTCATTCAGGTACAAAGATGGATTTGGATCATGCACTGCTGCCAGTGGCCGCCATCGCCAAAAGCACAGTCCACACCGTTGCGGCTACAACACTTCTAGCGCTGTTGAAGGCCTTGTCGTGGGCGTAGGTGAGGATGTGCAGAGCTCCGCTGTAGGCCTCCTCACAGGTGGGCTTGATCTGGTCCTCGGGAAGCTTGAAACCAAACTCCCCTTTGTCTCTCAGCTCGAAGGTGTACGCGTAAGGGATTCCCTGCAGGTGAGCCCAGTCTCTGGACGAACCCGAGTTAGCATCTAGAGAACAAGAGATTTGAACTTCCTTGTTTCCAGTCGAGAGGTGTCAGTGGGGGGACTCACACAACACTGCTGGGGAGGTTCCTACAGTGTAGTTCATCCCGTGGACCTTTCTTATAGCGTCTGCTGCGGCCAAGCCCACCTCCATCTAAAACAAAAAACCGCATGATGACTTGCATCAAACACTTGAGTAGTTAAACGATAAACTTATGTAACACACTGATAGTACTTTAATCTTAAGTCCACTTCTTTCTCTTGCACATACCAGCTCCTCATAATTGTTGGCCGTGACGTTGGGTTGGCCGTATGGAATCAGGAGCAGCTGACCATAGGAGTGGATGGTGAGGAAGCACAGGAAGTCCTCGCTCCGACTCCCCAAAAAATAGGTGACCGCTTGTGCCTCAGGCTCGGACACAGCAGACCTCCCGGGGTAGATTTCGGAGGAGCAGTTGAAGTTGACGCCGAATGCTGGAAAATAAAAAAAAGATGTGTTCGGTATCTTTTGTCTTTGTTTGGACTCTTACATGATACATGAGGCATGTCTTACTTCCCCAGTTGGCGTTGAAGTTGCGGTTCAGATCTGTGCCGATGCAGGTTTGGTTTACAGGTCCGGGTGACATGTTCTTCCTCCAGAGTCGATTCTGCAAGTCATGATGACGCAAAATATAACACACATTAGACTCCTTTCACTATGAAGAAGATTATCTTGGTTTTTCTCCTTTATTTGAATGGAATCTTGTGAGGTAAGGAATGCCACGAACATACCGCACTCCAGGTATGAATGTAGCCGTCAATATTGAGCACTGGAGTCACGTAGAAGTCCAGGTTTTTGAGCATCTCTTCAACCTTTGCGTCGGTCTGGTAAGTTTGCAAGATCTGTTGGGAAAACAAAACACTTCATAAGTTGTCAGCATCCAACGGGTCTGCTTCTGTCTAATGCATCCATCCATAAATGTAAAAATCTATCTATCTATCTATCTATCTATCTATCTATCTATCTATCTATCTATCTATCTATCTATCTATCTATCTATCTATCTATCTATCTATCTATCTATCTATCTATCTATCTATCTATCTATCTATCTATCTATCTATCTATCTATCTATCTATCTATCTATCTATCTATCTATCTATCTATCTATCTATCTATCTATCTATCTATCCATCCATCCATCCATCCATCCATCCATCCATCCATCCATCCATCCATCCATCCATCCATCCATCCATCCATCCATCCATCCATCCATCCATCCATCCATCCATCCATCCATCCATCCATCCATCCATCCATCCATCCATCCATCCATCCATCCATCCATCCATCCATCCATCCATCCATCCATCCATCCATCCATCCATCCATCCATCCATCCATCCATCCATCCATCCATCCATCCATCCATCCATCCATCCATCCATCCATCCATCCATCCATCCATCCATCCATCCATCCATCCATCCATCCATCCATCCATCCATCCATCCATCCATCCATCCATCCATTGTCTATCTGTCTTTCCATCTTTCACCTAACCCATCTTGCACAAATGGGACGGGGACAGCACTGAAACAATCTTTCATTGTTTTACTCCAGATTTGATCTTGTTTGAACTTCAGCCGATCGTGCATCCTCACTGTGACACGGAATGAGTTGAAGATCTTTAAGAGGTAGGAAGTTCAGCAATCCATCAGTATTCTCCACCTCCTCCATTGTGTCTGTACGTGAAACCACTTTTCTTGCACGATCTCCCAGGTGAGGGTTAGTACAGTAATAGTGACACATCTTGAATATTTATTGACACACACCCAGGAGATGATCAGTGAAGGCATCAGTGTGCATCTGCTTTCATGTGTCGCTAGTTAAGATTCTTTTTCAAGGTCGCCTCGGCTATATCTGATATTGATTGACAAGGCTTTAATCCTCCAGCACTGCGGGACATATGACAATCTATGGTGTAAGTATGATGTGGCTTAGAAACCGGGTTTACATCAGCTTCTATGTACTTTTTGGATCTTCCTTTTTTGTTATAGAAGAGTAATTGAGGGTCGATCTAGTTGTAAGTATGTCTAAGTATATAAAGTTAATGTATTTAATGTCCTTGCCATCAGTTTCTGGATGCTACATCAAAAAGTTGAATAATAACTTGTTCTCCACAGAAAGAAAGAAATGAGCGATCGAAGCAAAATTTGAGATTAAAACAAAAAAAAGTATCTAATGTAGTTTTTGTGTTTACCTGGTTGACAAAGTACTGGCAGAAGGCAGGAGAGATCCACTCCCTGGCGTGAATTCCACAGTCCATCCAGATGGCTTTCTTCTTCTGGCCTGTGTTCAGTCCGATCTAATGATACAAACACGTCACTGACGTGATGAGCAAAGATCTTTCTAGTTTGAAGACGGTGTACCTTTAACAAACTGATGGTCCGGAGCTGGTAGGTCTTTCCATACTCCACTATGGAAACTACATCAGAGTGATTCATGGCGATCTGAATCATCCATTGAGAGATCTGCCAAACAAACACACAATCACATTCATTGAAGAGTTTTCTTTATATGGCTTTTTTTAACAATCCATCCTCTCACCTCAGGCATGGTGTGGTATCTGAAGTAATCATAGTCCACTCTGAAAGTTTAAACACATTCACATCTTTAACAAAACATCCTTCTTATAGACGCTCGCATTGTTTAATGTTTCCATCCAAGTAGTATAACATGAGATTGCGCAACACACAATCTTGACATGAAATACACGCTGTGTCAGCTTCTTTGATATCGACCTCTGACTTACAGGGAAAGAAACACCCTCCTTTATCTTGCCACAGATTAGAAAAACCAATCTGCAGGAAATAACATGGACCAAAAGGCATCAACAGTAAATGTTGCTGTAATACAACAATCAAATATATTTATACATTTGTACCTAATTTAGCAGCTAAATGTCAGCAAAACAACTACTAAAAGTAAACCAATATCATGAAATGAAGTCTTTGTATTGACCAGTCGAAAGGTTATTAATAAGTGTGTATTAACAGTTTCTGTTCAAGAAAATAAAGCATTTTTAGTCCAATAATTCATTATCAGTTTTGTCACTATAAAATACGATTGAGTTATTTCAGGGATTTTCAAATACATTTGGGTCATTTAGACGACACTCTTTATTTTGCATGGCATTTACAAATAGACTTGAAATATTATAAAAAAAAATATATATATATATTGGACAATTCTGAGAGATATGTTTCAAAGTAAGCCCACGGTATTATTGTGATTTAAATCCACAATATTATTATAAACACATTGCTATTATTAAACTCTATTATAGTAAAGTTTTTAGTAAATACTCACTTTTCTATTGAAGCTGATCCTGCCCCTGAAAGAAAAATCGCCAAGACAAGTCCCAAAATATTGAGTCCTCTCATTTTGCTAAGATTCTAGTTTCCCTTAAGTGCGAATGTCTTCAGAGAGGTTCTGTCCTTTAAAGAAAACTGATGGAATGTCACGACTCAAGACTTTTTATTGTTCACAAAGGGTCCTCTGACCACGCCTTGTCTAATAAAGAGAGCAGCAACTGATCGGATGTCCATCTTATCTTAGTTTACATGAGGTTAATGTGTAAACTTGTCTTAGACGTTTAGTTATTAATTATACATCGATTAAGAATATTTGTTTTGTACTTCTTTTATCTGGCCTGTTGTAAAATCTTTTATTACTAGTGTTATTTATATTAGAATTTGGAGGTAAGTTTATGCTACAAATCAATTTGTTCTTTTAAAACATCAGAGTAAGAGTATGTCAGGAACTACTCCATCAAACGGTGTAAAAACTCCTCTGTGTCATTCAGGTTTTTCTTATAAGGATCATATAAGGATTATAAAATACATTTGAGAACAAAATAAGATCAATCAAGGAGCCTTTTCATGGCTTTATGTTTTGTGTTATCTGCTGCAAGATAATTCAGTTTGAATATTAACCATGAAATAAAGTGTAATAAATCCACATAACAGTGCAGAGAATGTAATGATAATACTCAAACGGGTCCTGAGATTGTATATTTTGTTGCTTATCACAAACATGTTCGTCACAATATAAACCACAGAAGCAGAGATGAGTGAAAGTCACAATATTTGACCGCGAGTCCATCACATGACCAGCAGGTGACACTAGAGAACTTTACTGTATTTTTAAATCTACATGAATTACCTTTAATGGCTTTAATTTTTCCATATAGTTTTCCACAAAATTAAGCATTGGTTTAAAATGTTAACATCTGGCAAGCAATTCTTTACTTGTTGTTGAAATATAATAATACGTCTATATTGTATTTTTGCTGCACTTAAATTAATATTATAAATAAAAATGTAGGACTTCGATAAAAAAAAGTTTTTATATACTGTAAATAATCAAAACAAAAATTAATCAATAAATAATAATATGGCGTATACAGTGACATCAATTTATCACAATAAAAAAAATAAAGCCGGCACAAATAATATACTTCTAAAGAGGTAGCAGACACAGTCTCCTGCATAGTCACCATGATCACATGACATTGATAAACTGACGTCAGAATGACAGACAGAGAATGCAAACAATAAACAAACAATAAACCCTGACTTTTAAGGATAAATCCAATGGTAATAAAGGGAATCAATAGTTTTGTGTTTCTATGCTCTGAACTCAACATTTTGAATTGAAAAGAAACAAGCCATTCTCATGATAAACTATTTTGTTTTTGTTTTAGTGCATGTAACTGGGAGTTAATGAAGCAGATGAGTACAAAAAAATGTAAATAAAGTCTATATTAATTCTCATTCTAATTCAATACATGACAACAATCTATGAGAACGAAACATATTTCTGAAAGAAAAATCGCCAAGACAAGTCCCAAAATATTGAGTCCTCTCATTTAGCTAAGATTCTAGTTTTCCTTAAGTACGAATGTCTTCAGAGAGGTTCTGTCCTTTAAAGAAAACTGATGGAATGTCACGACTCAAGAATGTTTATTGTTCACAAAGGGTCCTCTGACCACGCCTTGTCTAATAAAGAGAGCAGCAACTGATCGATGTCCATCTTATCTTAGTTTACATGAGGTTAATGTGTAAACTTGTCTTAGAGATTCGTTATTAATTATACATCGATTAAGAATATTTGTTTTGTACTTCCTTTATCTGGCCTGTTGTAAAATATTTTATTTCTAGTGTTATTTATATTAGACTTTGGAGGTAAGTTAATGCTACAAATTAGTTTGTTCTTTTAAAACATCAGAGTAAGAGTATGTCAGGAACTACACCATCAAACGGTGTAAGAACTCTTTTGTGTCATTCAGGTTTTTCTTATAAGGATCATATAAGGATTATAAAATACATTTGAGAACAAAACAAGATCAATCAAAGGAGCCTTTTCATGGCTTTATGTTTTGTGTTTTCTGCTGCAAAATACCTCCATTTATATTCTTTCGCTCTTGAGAGCAATTTAACTTGCTATTTGTCTGTGTGTTTGTGCTGACAGAAGCATGATATAGTGACAATATGTAATTGCTTGTGCATATTAAGTGCCTTATCTTGCTGCCTTAAAAATAAAAGTTTTGGTATGAAATTGTTGTCTATCTCACTCGTAACAAACACAAGAAGATAAACATTTTAATTAAAAAGATCGAAGCAGAACAATTCAAATGAAAATCATTCAGACGAAATATCTAGCATTACATGTTTGTGGCTGGAATCTGATTTCTGGAAGAAAATGTTGGTCTTTTTTTTATTTATTTATACGATGCGGGAGGCAACTTGTCCCAGTACAACACAGGATGTGTTTATTTCCTATATCCAGCATCAGGCTTTGGATAATAGCCTGCTTCCTGAGCGTGATGGATGGAAGATGGAATGATTTGGGACACGCCAGAGTCCATCACAGTGTTGTTGTCCAGGCTTTTTTTTTCAGTTGAAGTTTATCTTAAAAATAATTGACTCAAGATCGGGCCAGCAGAGATGCTTTATATACTTGTGCTCCAGCTCACCAGATGTAATGAAGCACACACCAAACTCATCCACGTTGGTTCATCTTAGGACCGTTTGAAACTGTTCAGAAAGTAAAATCCACATCTTGGAAAATCTTCTTTCCAGCCAACTGTGTTTTTTTTTTTTTGTTTAACCATTAATGTGATCAAAACCTGTTATTAAATTGTCTGGAAGATCATGTTTCAACGGCTCCTGTAATGAAAAGCAGATGGAATGTTGAGAAGCACACGAGACTGTGGAGAGTTCTTTATGGCAGATTTAAATGATTCAAAACTTTGAAAAGACTCTCGAGGATGATCAATATTTGGAGCTTATTTTTGTTTTATTTCATTAAAGTCAGACTCTAGTTGGTGCCAAGAATACAAATTAAATGGGAATTCAATGACAGGAAGTGTTCATCTGGGATTCATATAGAAATTTTTTGACATCCCAATAATCTGTTGGAGGTGAGCAGGAGGGGTAAGTAATAATACTTCAATGGTGACAGCTGTTTTTACAACAAACATAGATTTAGATGTGTTTATTTAAGAGGAAGTTTAAAGCACAAATATGTAAGATTGAATACTTTTGTGTCAGAAGAGAAGAAAAGAAGTAAATGCAATGCCAGAGATACCTTAAGGAACTGGAACTGAGATACAGTACGACCTGGGACCTCATGTACTAAGAGGTCATTTTTTAAGACACATTGATCATTTTAAACTAAATATTAATATAGAATCCGCTGTTTCACGCTATTCAGAAAAAATGTAAAGGAATTATCATCTTGTTTTATAATATAACAAACAAAACGATCAGCGTCGTATCGCTTCAAATCTTTCTCTACAAGAGTCACAGAGGTTCTTGTGGAACAACATCACGTCTGCTTTATTAAAGTGAAGCTGCAGAATGAAAGCAGCTAAAGCCGAGTTCCCTCCTGTGATCACAAAATCTCGTTGTGAAAACACATTTAAATAAATGAGTGAAATGATTTGTAATTTGTAATTTGTGAACAAAACGCTTTTATTTTATAAATGTAATAACAATTTATGCGTGTGTTGCACAGCAGCGCCACACTATCAAATTCATGTTTGTATTCGTTTTTTCTGATCGGGGAGAGAAAAACCACAGACCTGGTTTATTTAAATATGATTAAAATATATAAACTTATTTGTGTGCAAGTGCAGATTCATACATCTCAATATTTTTGTACCTGCACCTTTTTCTGGATTTGAGTGTACGACCGTTTTTAGTATAAAATCCACAAACTTCTTAACATGGGGCCCCAGGTACTGGTGCAGTTTGCCCAGAGTTTCTTCTGTCCTCCATGACTAAGGCATGGATGCTATGGACGGGTCTGCCCGTTTCCCAGACCTGAATCTAATGAACCATAAATCATGTCTTGTCCACCACGTATGTACCTCAAAATGTCCAAGAGTAGATTGATCTCTTGATCCCGGTCTCTGGAGGAGATCCATAAGAAGAACATCTCACCAGGAGCAGACTTTAGCAGGGAGAGCTAAGAGTCGTGTGGAAGCCACCCACGCACTTCTGGGCCTCATTTGAAATTGCCTTGAGACGTTTCTAAAGTGGCTGGATCAGTCTGTGATCAGTTTTTCCACTTTTAATGATTTACATCTAATATCATTAAGTTCTAAACACACACAACTTTCTAATGTATTTGCTTTTTTTCTCTAGAAAAAAAATCAGCAAAGCATCTGTTTGTAATAGTTCAAATACATTTAATTACCTGATCAGTACAGAAGTATCACTCCTATGCTTGTCTTCGTTTCACACTATCAGGTGTCCATACACACTGTGTCGCATTGTTTGTTTTAATTTAGCCCAGGCGTCAGGAGCTGTTGCCAAGAACACAGGACGTTGGAAGAAAACTCACTCGTGAGCCTCCCAACAGTTGAAGGATTTAATGTTCTCTCGCGAGAACACTTAGCACGACGACCTTGAGAAAAGAAACAGATGATGCCACCGATGGGCAACTTGTTGCATCTCAGAAAAGAAAAAATGATCAGGAAGATAGTTCCTTGCTTTTGTCTTCACCAACTTTACTGCTCCTCGTGCACTTTGACTCCTCCTAAATAACCAGCCATATGCTTATTCCATAGGGGCTGCTGAACTTGGTTCTGTTTTTTTATTGCTTATACTGTGTGTTGTTTTATTTATTTTTTTCTGCACTGTATTTATTGAAGACATTTTTTAACTCCAAATCTTAAAAATATGTGTCTTTTTATAGCATGTCCTTAATGTAGGTGTCATTGTTGTATGGCACTTGAAACGATGTACTGGTTTCCTGCCTGTATGTGTGTGTTTATGTTTTCTGACTCATCAGCTCTGGGCGTTTCCCACCACTAGGGGGCCCAGTGGGAGACCCAGTATTTTTGTCAGACTTTGTCTCTCGGCTGCCATGGAATACGCCTGCGGGGTCCTATGGGAAGACCTGGACAATGTAGCATTGAAGTGGAAATTCTGGGCCTTCTTGATGTAGCTGCTGACCCCGCGACCCAGCTCTGGATAAGCAGAAGACGATACTTAACATAAAAATTGGACAACAGTAGGCATGGTCCTTTATTAAAAACAGTGAGATCAAGTTAGAAATGTTTAGTAACACAATCAATTACTCACATTAGTACAACATGCAGCATGAGACCACCCGTGCACATAAACACAACTGACAGCTAAAAGTAAAAAGCAGTTGCAATATAGACATACAGTATGTCTTGTAATAAAATCTCAGTGCAGGTAACAAAATGAAATGAAATTCCTGATGTTTTCTGCAGTGTCCACATGATTTATATGTCGACATCGTGCACGACAATATCAACATGAATACGTCCCAGTCAATGTCCGGGCCAAAACCCTCAAATGTAATTCATCCTTTGAGATCACAACAAAGGCCTTTAGAATCCAGCTCCCTACTTCTGGCAGAACGTTTATAGGGGAGCGAGCGGCACAAGACAATTGTGTTTCATAAAGTTAATGCATGTCATTACCTCAAGCAACATCATAATGCAGCAATAAAACCATGCCGCATGAAAACAGACCGGCCACCGATGCTTTTCATGCGAGTCGTCCATCTAAAGTGTTGAAGATTTCCTCCCCGCTCTAGAAGAATCCAAACATAAATGTTGGGGCAGGATGTTCTGACACGAGGCGTAGGAATGTGATTGGCCTCATCAGACACTCTGGTCATGACCCGAGTGAAGACTCGTTTACACTGAGAATCATTACAGAGCAGCTGCCAAGCACCTTGAACATTTTCAAGAATTCTGGTGCTGACCGTCTTTAAAGTGACTTGATCAGGTTTGACACGGTCGATCGACGCTCGCCGGAGTCGTCGCTTCACGCTAACTAAAGCAGAAACAAGAGCAAAATTACCCGGCGGTGCAACAACAACTCCTCCCTCCCACATGTTCCTCTGCCCTGCAGACACTCTGAGCAGCATCTGTTTCATTTCTCCAGAGATGGAACTTGAAGCTCAAGGCAAGTGCATCAGGAGACTTTCTGTTTCATGCTAATATAACAGGTGCACCATGACACCCCCTCACATTCAGGCAGATCCCTCCAAACATTCACATTCATAAGTGCAAACTTTGGCCCCAAAAATCCTGTTTCAGGATAACAATGCACTTTTCTGAAACCTTCACCTCTACATGTAGATTAAGAATTTAACAACGATACATCCAGCTGCTTTAAAAGCTCAATACATTAAAAAATGAATAGCTTTTGGTTTAATTACCATTATTTAACAATTGGCAATAAACCTGCAGAAGATTGGCCAGTTTAAGTCCATTGGACAAGATGCTATTTAGATTTTTTTCATTTTATTGTTTTTATTTCTGGGTGTTTTATTTGTGGTATATTGCTCTTGCTGTTGTTTAAACCGAATTTCCCCTCGCGGGACAAATAAAGGATTTCTGATTCTGATTCTGATTCTGATGTTATGACCCAGTACTTAAGGCTAAATTCACAAGGCTGGTCCTTATTATTTTTAAGGATTAATACCCACCAACCCTGAGGCATGTTGGGCATGTTTGGGAGAGCAAATGTGGTAAACCTTAATCAACCAATGTCCAATGATTTAATTTCTAGGAAAATAATTATATAAAAAAAAATCTTTATAAATAATGCATGACTTGCATGCAACACAGCCGTGAAATTATTTCTCTTGTATCATAAATAAATTGAACCCAGGTGTCACAAATGTTGGTTAAGTTGATCTCAGAGTAAATTGACAGAATCTTTTTGAAAGTTTGTGGCCAAATCTACCTTCGCAACCATGTTTCTTTGATTAAAAAATTATCTCATAATACCAGATGAAAGAAACTTGGTTCTCTTCCTGTAGCCTTTCGGTTCCATCTAGAATCGTAAACAGAAACTTGTATTCCCAGTGTTGTAAACACAACATAGAGATTGTGATGATGTCAGTACAGAATCAAATAATTAAAAAAAAAGATAAAACACACAATAAGCAATAGAAAAACACAATTTTACTGATTTGATTGTACCTTAGATTTGCTGGGGGACTTTTGATATCACTAGACTACATTTTCAGTAAAACTGGAATTACAAATATTTTTGCACAAAAGGGAAAAGTTACAAATAGAATCCCTTTTTTTTTGTTGCAATTGTGTATTTTGTCTGTGGCCACATGGGAGCAGCAAACGTACATGTTCACGTCTTAGTTACCATATTATCACAATTTTTTTTTCCATTATGTACATATGTTGTCCACTTTTTTCCATTTTATTTCTTATTTTTATTTAATTTTTATATATGATTGATTGTGACATAGATGCATTCTATGATAATAAATCATATTTTATTGATGTTTTTAATGTTCTTATCAGATATATATTCAGCAATTAAATTTAAAAAATCTATACATCATGTCCAAATATGCTATTACTATTTTTCCGAGTGACACTAAGTTTAAATGCAGTCAATTTACAGAATCTTAAAACAGTTTACATGTCCCAGTGTATTCACTCTGTGTGTGTGTGTGTGAGAGGGTGCGTGTGCGTGTGCGTGCGTGTGTCACACTGTTGCCTTAGCAGCACAGCTTCATTCCTCTACAGTCGCTCTTGGGTCTGGAGCAGAGCTCAGCAGCTCCTCTCTGTCCGCCGCACTTACACTCACCGGCCCGGTCAGACAGGAACCCTCGCTCAGAACCCATGTTATGAAGGACAACCCAAGGCTGAGAAGTTGATCCACAGTCAGAAGGAACCATGCAGGCGAACGCGAGTGTGCTGGAGGTGCCGGTGTGTTTTGAGCAGGGGAACCTCAGCGTGGGATTTACCGACTTTAATGAGAGCTGCAAGAATGATTCCGTCCTGCCCAGACCCAACAGACCCAAAGGTACCGGCTCTCTTCTTTTTTTTTTCTTTTCTTTCACGCAAGAGTTTGTTCTCTGGTGCATCTATTTAGAGACGCACAAAACATCTTATAAGCTTCACTCCTACTGCCTTAAATATTGACTACAGTTAACAATAAAAAATAATAATAATGACCACTAATATGCTGAAACTACCACTTTCCTGTGATGAATTACTGTATTTTTAATTTGTTGCATGAATAATGCAGATAAAACATGACGACAACTATCCTTCCCCACATCTTTACCACCTGCTGCTGGATGTCCATTTCCAGTCTGACTCAACAAATAGAGCTTTCTTTTATTTGCAATGTCCTGAAGTTCTTTTTTAAAAATAATTAAAAATATTTACTAAAAGTCTCATAAATGTATTCTCCATTTAATTAATCATTTTTATTTTATCTTTATTTAATATAATTAAAACAAATAAAAAGGTGGTATTTTTTTATATTCTGCACAAATTTAAATTTATAATCGCCCTTATTTTTCTAAGAAATAATAACGTGGCAGCAACTTGATATCCATACAACACACTGGAATAAATTCAAGCACAAATTAAAATATGACTTAACAGTTCTGGTTACTGAGCTTTGGTAGTACTGTATTGAAACATCCTACGTCTTTTTGGTTCCAAGTTTCCGTACGTAAAGCCTGATCAAAGCGTGATAATCTTTGACAAAGACAGTGACCATCAGATTAATTTGTCAATTAATAGCAAGTGTTATTTCCAACTTAAAATTATTTATCGTAAATGTAAGTAAACAGATTGCAGTGGAAACTTACTAAAACTGACTAATTATACTCAAGATCTACTCTTTGCAATGTCATTTTTAAAATTAAATAAAATTGCTACAAGTAAAAGTTCAGGAACCGGTCTGTAAATAAAGGTATCAATACCAAGCCCCTACATAACAGTCAAATGATTTGAACATCTTTCAAGAATTAATTAACTTTATCCTGCCCGGCGACTAATCAATCACCAAGCATCCCAATTTCCTGCAGCAGCTCCGACATCAATAACACATCCTCCCTCAAAACATGCAACAACAGCTGATGATTAGTTTTATTTTGCTCGTCACCATCAAACATGCCAATAATTACACCTTAAATACATCAACCCCCCCCCGAGCATCACTCCCTGGAATATCAGGTCTGATCAGCTAATGAGGTCTTCACCATTGGTGCCCCCGCCCCGGCTCCACGGTTGCTGCAGCATTGAGGAAAAACATTTCCAATCTTGCTCCACTAAATTATTCACAGCCGCCCCTCCGTCTGTGCAGCGTTACTTTTATTGACCTTATATGGCAGATGCATGAACATCGGCGGCAGGGAAGCACCACGTCCAGGGCAGCAATCAGAGGGTTCAGGCTGTGACCATGTTTGACCAGCAGGGTCACAGTGCTGCCTCTCCATCTCATTCCATCCTTCAGCTCTTTTTATTTACCAAGTCCTTCCTTCTGTTTTTCTCCTCTGTGGGCCTGAGTGATGGAGGCTGGTCATATTGTGGGGTTGTGCCGGTGGTAATGGCCTGTAGCACCAGCACAGCCATGTCCAGAAAGATTGATTCTCTCGACGTCCTCAACGTTATTTCTCTCATATCTAAACATATAATGTTCCTCGCTTCACTTTCATACTTAACTTTTAGCTGGAGTAAACATCCTAGGTTATAATTTAACGTTGAAAAAAATACATGTTTATAGTGAATGATTGCTTTATAAGCATTAATTTGTTATTGTGACCCTGGTCTCGAAAAGCGCTATATAAATAAATATTACTTACTGACTTACTTACTGCTTTTAAACTTACTGTTTAAAATACATTAACTTCGAAATTGTAATTTCTATTCATATTTTTAAATATACCATGTTTTTTTTGTTGAATATGTTTTCGCTGAAGTCCTCCATTCATTTAATATTTTATTTATATTTAATTATATATATATATATATTTATATATATATATATTTGTATATTACCTTAACTAAGCTAAGATTATTGTGCCTTTATTTATATTAAATAAAAACGAATTAACACATATGCCTTTCCGTTACTATGTTTAAATATGCTCAAGGGTTCTCACATGTATTCTCTCTTGCCTGTATTTACCATTCAGGTATCTCAGTCCTGGGGTTTTTATTAAATAATAAATATTTTGTATGTTGTTTACACAATTACACTCGATTATGTTTGTCACTGTGTTGTATTTATTATATTTTTTATTATATTTGTATGTATTGTTGTGACCATGGTCTGTGAAAGGCACTTTACAAATGCTGTTTGGAACATTAAAGAACAACATTACCTCTGGGATCAAAGCCAAATGATTACTTCTGCTGTATTCTATACATGTTTACTAAAGCTATGAGTAATGTTTACTCTTCATGTATCTTCTAGAGCAGACCTTTAAGTGATCACATGGTAGAAAAGTCCATCTCCAATGTGGATAATGGTGTGAGGAGGCGCCTTGTCAGAACTTGAACTAATTGCATTTGAATTTCCTACAATGACAATTTTAATACTTTTGAATAACAAACATAATTTAAAATAAAACACCTGAAGAACATGATAAATTAGACCAGCCTAAGACAACCAGCTTCACATCAAGCTGGTTAGAATGATGTTTATTGGTGGACAAAATACATCTCAACCTTATCTACACATTTATGGTCAAAGCGTTCGTAGAAAACAATATAAATCTAATTACCTGGAGGGAAACTCTGAGAGCGCGAACCTTGTTGTGTTTCCTGATCAATTTCAACCTGCCGCCTTGATTTATAGAGCACGCTGTGCCCTTCCCGGCATCTCCACTACTGCACCTCCGCACTCAGCACAGTCGTTCATACAAGTCACTTATAGCAAACACAAGGAGGTGAATCAGGTTAAAACGTTCATTCATGTTTATCTTTGCTGCAACATTGTAAGCACATTCACAGTTCAACGCATTTATAGTGCTTTATCGAAGAAGTTATAATGTTTATAACAGGATGTAACAACATTTATAACTAATAATAATACAAATTAATTGTAATAATAAACTATCAAATGAGGGAAAACCCACGTCTTGTTA
Source organism: Callionymus lyra (assembly GCF_982586985.1). Lineage (NCBI taxonomy): Eukaryota > Metazoa > Chordata > Actinopteri > Syngnathiformes > Callionymidae > Callionymus > Callionymus lyra. The sequence goes on from NC_141822.1 coordinate 23,375,517, forward strand.
TTACAATGTAATTACAAATAACATCATCTTACTTTCTAGAGAAATGTTCTTAAAGGAATACAGCATTAACAACATAACTACAATGTAACTACAGCACTGATCTGGAGAGAAATCCTTCCAGGCTGTTGCTCCTAAGCTCTGGAACGATCTTCCTCTCTCTTTGCGCTTGACGGAGTCTACTGACTCCTTTAAGAAACATCTTAAGACGTTTTTATTTGTTCAGGCTTTTCCTTGATTTTCTTGAACTCCTGTTGTGTTATCAGTTTTATCTTCATCTTTAAAGTATATACTTTATTGAATATTGTTTTGATTGTTTAAGCGCTTTGTGACCCTGGTCTGGAAAAGCGATATACAAATAAAAATGACTTACTTACTTACTTACAATCTTACTTAAAGCTCTTAACTTCATTAACCTTGTTATAAGTTTCCAAAAATGATGATAAACCATAATAACTTCTGGCATAAAGTCTTAATTATGCATTTGAATGACTTATGAATGTTGATTCATAGAAGTTAATTTACTTTTTTTCATCTTTATAATCTACGTGCGTATAAAAGTATGATTTCTTCTCTGACATCAAACTCAGGTCTTTTTAGGAGAAAATATAAGAGCCAGGTTTCAAATTTTCGAGATAAATTATCTACTTTGAACTTCAAACCCCTTGTAGGGTTGTGTTTTCCTCAAGGGGGGAACGGTATGATGTTGTAACGATGATCTTATGTGTGATGAAAAAAAGAGTTTAGGTTAACCTCTAAGGTACTGACTTCCCTCCGGCTAAAAAACCTGGCTCCTCCAGAAAACAACTACATGTTCTCAGGCCTACAGTGAGATCTAATCCACTCTGTGTGCCCCCATCCCCTTCTCCCCTTTCATTGGCACAGAGTGGTTCTTTCCATCTCCAAAAAAGGGAATTATGGGAGCTGAATGCAACTTACAGAATCCACGACATAAGCATGTGCTTAAAGTGAGCAGTTTTCTCAGAACGCAAAAGTCAATTTAACACTTTAAAGCACATCGATGGACTCGTCCACCACAGGTTTCTCTGACTTACATTTGATTAGCGTAATCGTGTGCATGAGAGCAAGTGGGTTCGGACAAGGTCTCGCTGATGTGGATCAGCATCAGCATCTGCACCTCGGCTCCCGGTGCCGTTGATTCAAAGTGGCACTTTGCTGAGCTGGTCCAGTCCTCCTGGGTGCATGTGTGATCAGCTATCATGGGACGCCTCCCATGAACATCAAATATTTGCGTTGGCAGAGGGAAAACATTGAGCAGAAGTTAGATGTTTTTTTAACACGGAAATCTTTGCATCCTTTCCTCCGGGTGATCTGTGAAGACTAGTCAAATAAGTAGAAACTTATTGGAGCTTAAAGGAGCTGGTGATCCTGTGCAAACAGCTAGAGTGCACACAGAAACATCCTTCGTTGCATGACTCTACTGTGCAAGCCAAGGAAGCTTGAGAAACTCAAGATCCTTTAGGCCAGAAACTTTTGTTGCCTCTTGTGTGAATGACCTTAAAATAAATGGTTATTTTAAAGCAATTTTAACTGAAGAAGTTATAGGTATTTGAACCGGCCTTATGACACTTTGATTGTTGAATGGAAAACATTCATATCTGATCCTTAAAAGGCCAAAATACTTTGTTTTTATGTCGTATGTATCATTTTAAACTACTCATGTATGGCAGTTTGCTATAGAAAATGTCTGAAGAAAATGGAAATAAAATTCACAATAAAACATAAAAGACAAATAATTATATAAAATAATAATATAAAAACAAACAACATTTGAAACCCAAGTCAGGCAAAAACAACCCTGGGAGAGTGGGTTGGAAGAGAAAAGGTTCAGGTGGATTATGGGTCTTACAGTTGCTGAAGGGATCTGAAATAATTGAGGTAATCCTTATTTAAAGCAGCTCTGGGTAGTTTTGGGTACCTTCATATTTTTGTATCAAAATAAGTTGTGATGACACATCAATTAAAACTAGTTGAATGACTCATATACCTTGACTTGAGGTGTTTTGTTGGATTTCTATTTTTACTATAAAGTTCTTGGGGATGGTGTTAACATGCTGCATATCACGCTAGTTGTGGTGAGGGGGGGGGGGGGGGGTGCGAATTACAGTACAAATCAAAGTTACAATTGTGTTATCTTATTAAATGGGTCTAATTAAAATTTACTTAACTTATTTTCACCAGGGTCTTCTTCCCCCCATTAAACCTTCAATGAGAGGTCAGTACTAGGTTTAGGGTCTCTTTAGGTTTAGGTTTAGAGTGGTTTATGAATCTGTAAGACATTAACCCTTGTGTTATCTCAGGGTCAAGGTGACCCAAAGGCCAGTGGACAAATGTGTTTGAGGTATCCCTTGTGTTATCTTTGGGTCAAGGTGAACACCCTTCCTGACTTCCATAAACCTCAAACACTTTTGTTTCCGGGCTCCTGGGTCGCCTAGACCCGGAAATAACAATAAGTTAAGAGTTAAGAACAGTCGTAAAAACCCACACAGACCTATTATTTTCCACATATTTTTTATTTACAATGACATTTAAAGACGACCAATCGACTTAATCATTAACTTGTAACTAGGTTGGTTGTATTTTAATCACACACATAAAACAGTAAGTTTGTAAAGAGTTAAAAAAAAAACATACAACCAAATTAGCAAATGTAACTCATAGTGAAACCCTAAAATAGAGAGACAAACATATTCAAAATTATTGTAAAGCAAATTTGAAAATAAAACCAGATGAAACCCTCGTCAGTTGATCTTTACCTCAATTAAACCCAACTCCGAGATCATAGTGTGATGATCTGGAGAATGGAATGGCAGGAATAATCAAAGGGTGGTTCGGGTGATGGACGGGGTCAGGGGTGGATGGGGGGGGGGTCATCAGCTGCTGGACTCACTAATTGCCTCCAATGATCGTTTGTATGTATCTGTCTGTCAGCAACATCACTCAAACACGGATCACAGATGTAGATGAAAATATCAGGAACGGTTGGTGATGACAGAAAGTACCAACAGTTACATTCTGTTTTTAGCAGCATGAGCTCCACTTTCTTCCTTGTTGAGTGTGTATCCTGTGCGAGTAGGTCATCTGCCAGCTGCCATCAAACTTGCTTAAATAAGACTCTAGATCGATGATCTAATTGAATTGATAAATACGATAAGATAAGTCAGCTTTATTTATCCCACAGTGGGGAGAGAACATAGTTACAGCAGCTCAAAAATATATGGAAATATTGCAATAATCTACTCGTAAAAGCATGATCCGAATGTGTTTCCCTATGTGTGCAGATTATGACCAGCTCAAGGAAGATTGCTCGAAAATGGTTCTCAGCATTGAGATAACGCTGGACACTTCCTCGAGTTTGGCTTCCTGTTGGACTCAATCTCGACCCCCTGGATGTCACCTGATAGGAAAGTGTTGGACTCACACGTGGAAGTCCAAAACCTGTTGGAATTTATCCGGGGCTGATTTCACTGGTACCACAAAGTCCTGGCTAAGCTCCTAATACCGTTTTAAGAATGCCAATAACTGCTGAGTCATCGAAGGAACCTCAGAGATATTTCAGTCTGAGTAGTTGCGCATGAAGTCTGCAGTTCAAAAGGAGGATAATCAGAACTGCCCCCTTTTGGCCCCCATTAACCACTGTCTTTACGGGGTGATGGGCACTGCAGCGTCCTGCAGCCTTGCTCAGAAGAAGAGTACTGAAGAAAACACGATCCTAATGCTGCCCACTCTTTTATCTTTGGCGTTGGATGGTGGAATCATCTTCAACAAGACCACTAATGGTTCACACTTGCAGGAACAATGCTTGACGAGATAGCCAGGACAGTGCACGGACGAAAGAAAACCATACGACGTCTGAATAATCAGGACAGCCTGTCAAATCTATACAGCTGTGCCATGTTTCCGTGGTAACAAGTCGATGCTTTTGATTCACACCAGAACATAAAAAAAAGAAGAAGAAACAAGCCCTAAAACCATGGAAACTGTCCTCGATATTGGTGTTTTAAGGAGCAATTTAAGTGATCATAATATTGTATTATTCTTCAGGGTCTTCCATCACATCTAGAAATCCATAATATTGTTTTTTTTTGCAACCATCTGTGTTTTTTTTTTTAGATGAGAGGAGCTCACAGTCTTGCTGCCAAATGTTCTCTGAGGTAATACACGGAAAGAAAAGTTTCTGGAACAAATAGGATTTTCATCAAGAGCAGATTACTCGCTGTTCTTGTAGAATATACATACACATAGAAAGAAACTTTTTAATTGGCAACTCTAGATGGAATGACAGGAAAGGAGTCTCAATTTATTGCCGTATCTGATCTGAATGAATAAGTGTGTTTTTGAGTCCGAATGGGAATCTTTGTTTACGTCTCAATGTGCTCAGATGTTCAACGCAGGAAGTGGACTTGAAATGTTGTTCGACTCATTTGCTCGAGATCAGGACAGACGTGTTGGATGTCACAGGTCTTTAGCAAGTCTACCAGCTGGCTAGTACAGCTTGTAAACTCTGTAACCGAGGGACTACAACTTAGCGTGGCTCGCATTGAAACATTGTCAGGTCGCTGCACGCCGTGACCAGACCGAGAAGAATTTCTCACCCTCAGGAAAGGCTGCAATGCAGTTATCGTGCCAGTTTTGTTTTCGCCGAATGCTTCGCTTAAAATAGACTCGATCTCGCACCTCCTGTACATGTGCAATTTGCTTCCTTGCCTACACATATTTCCAATGTTGATGCTCTATGGGCTAAGCAGAGACGTTAATAACACTGTGAAGCATGTATCCTGACCCGTAATTGAATTTCGGATTAGAGCACTTCAAGAGAGCTTTCGCCCATTTATAAGAATGTCGGGCAAATGTTGGATCAATAAACTCTCACTGCCACGTTGCAACACTAATGTGCTGACTGTTACAGTTACTCCCCTTATTACGGTGTAAAATGTGAGGCGCGCCTGTGCACACTGAGCCGAAGCGAAATTGCTGTCAGAGGATTAATTTGCGAGTGTTTTTATTACTGCCGAGGTGTCGCGACAAACAACTCTCTCATTTTATTAACTCGGAGTTGTAGGTTGTCACATGTGCAACACCTGCGCAACATTATGAGAAAACATGATTTTAATGCTCAACTTTGCAGCGTATTTATCGAAAAATTTGACTTGATTGTTATTTTTAGAGCAATGAATAATGTTGAGCGTCAGGGTTGATCGTTAGACAAAAAAAAACATGTTTATTTTTTGGAAATTGAATTTTCATTAAGTAAGAATGGAGTAAAATACAAATATAGCTTAATTTTCATCAAATACAAAACGCATTGAAAATATTAATGGACAGTGACATTCATCCGACTCTGAATTCTCGGACAATTATGGCGTTTACTTCTAGTATTATTGACTAATTGGTAAATTATTTTAAACGCATTAAGAAAATATGGTTCAGTATTGGTTCATTTGGGTTTAGAGAGTAAACATGATCACCGTATATAGGGGTTCACTTGTTACGCCCCCTGTTGGCTCTCGTTATCAGGGCATAGCATAGTGCAGAGAGTTTTGTTAGTGAGGGTGCATTCACACAGACACCAGGATATATATATATATATATATATATATATATATATATATATATATATATATAATTTTAAAGATGTATAAGTCAACAATCCCCCCAATAACAGGTGCAAGAGCACCCCACTTCTGACCGTGCAAAAACAACATACGTAAATATACCTTATATAAAGTTGACAAAGTTATGAAGCCAATTTTCTTTATCGATCGCTCCTTATGACTAAAAAGAACACGTCACAGGTTGAAACCAAACTGGTAATAGGAATCCAAAGGAGAGTGTGTGTGTGGTTCCCTGTCCTTTATTTTGTCGTTAAACAGCAGGTGTCGTGGCTGGAAGCTTCCTACAGAGTCATGTGACGCAGAGGTCACTGTATGAATGTGTCCTCTCTGTCTGGAAGGACATAGTTTGAATATGAGGAGAAAGGTTAGAACCAAAGAGAATGCACTAGTGAGACTATAAAAATGAAACAATAATACCTTTAATTTAAAATAGAACAAATGTTACAGTGAAATGTAGCTGAATGAACTGAAAAGCCATTTTTCTTCCTTAACAAATGATCAAGTTTGCAGATGACACGCTAGTGTAGCTGAATAGTGGGACACAGTGACATATCTTTTATGGTGCTCAGATAAAAACATGACGCTGAGCATCAACTTATTTTAATTACATTCCTTAAACTTTGGTGTGTTTATTGTTGATAAGGTTTCGTAATTCCGCTTTTAGTGTCCAGTCCTTGAGCAATGACACCACAGTGAGTCGGGACGGTATAGTCAAGGCTGGAAATCCTGAGGATTCTCTAAAGAATGATCTCGCTAAGAGGCTGTGTGTATCATTCGATTGCTGCTCCAAAGAAAGCATTACGACATACTGTATCTGTGAGGCTGAGAGAAGACCACTTCAGGGTGTCATCAACACCGTACCACACAACTCCTGTCTTCGGAACTCCTCCCACTCACTGGTGAAACTGTTGCTACCAAGCAGGAAATTCTATTCAAGTCTTCTATCCGAACGAGCATGATTCTGGGTTAAAGTGGCCGAATTCAGCTTCCTCCACAGGATGGCTTGAACTTTAAAACGATCAAAACACGGAGTCCGTTCCGTCGCTCCAACACGACGTCACTTTCCGTCCCGATTCTTATACTTCGCTTCGTGGAGAAAGATGGACAATCAGAGTGTGTCACAGGTTGTTTATACGCCACTTCAAGTCAAACAAAATACAAGCTTTACGATTGATTGGACACACTTTCTCCCGGCGACTGTACAGGTCAATACCTCGGGCAGAAAAGGTCCCGATCTGTAGAAACATCGCTATATTTAAGGCAAATTTCCGGTCCGGGAGGTCGTCCCTTTCCGGCCAAATGGTTCTTTCAAGTTCCCTGTGTCCCGATCCCCTGTAGAGAGACATCCTGATTTTTTTCTTATCTAATCATTCAAATGTTCTCCGTGGGCATTTCCGTCTTTTAGCCCCCCTTTCCCGGATTTGTCTAGCTTCGTTCTTTGATCTACGATTTAAGGTGTGATTGGCAGATAAACAGATGTTTTAAATTACCGGTGTCGTATCTCTAATTCTGATCCAAGCTTGCCTCGAACCAGTGTGAATCAGTCTGGAGTGGAATGTTGATTGTGAATGTGTAGTCAAATGTTTAAGCTCTTAGATCAAGCGAGTAATTTATACTTTATATTTTGATTATCTTTTAGCATTAATTTAAGTATGGCATATACGCATAGTATATAATAATTTTAATCTAACAACTTCCTTTAAGAAGGGAAGTGAAGTTGTCTGGCAGTTAGTTAGGTGCCTTCTGAATATGCACCAGGTATGTCCAATTTAAACGAGACATCAGGGCAGACATGGGCCACATTTGCGCGAGTATGTGTCTCTTGTGGTGTGGGCCACTTTGGTCCAGCTCCACCAATGGAAAATGGATAGTCGTCTCCACACCACTGCAGCCTGAAATCAATAGAGGTAATGGCACATTTGGGAAATTTATGACTGACTTGTCGAAACAGTTTAAGTGAAGTAATGTGTTTGCCATAATATCACCATCAAATCGGAGCATTTGAATAACGTATTTTATCTCTTGTTTTTTCTGCTTGTTGTCTTTTGAAACTTTGCCAATGGGACATGAGGGATCGTGGCTTGTGGCAGGAGCTCCCAGCATTTCTAATTTAGGTGAACATTTAAAAATAATTGGTGACTCTTACGTTCCGTTTAGAAATAATATATAGTTAACTTTTAAATTGCTTTTATTTATCCTGCCTAAAATCATCTTGTCAGAGAAAATATAGTGCGAACTACCCAAGCAAACTTGTTTAGCTGATATTTTGGCAGTTTTTCCTGCAACAATTTGACAGAATGTGAGAGTATTTGTCTCATTTCATGTTTGCCATCTTCAGCTGACACGTACAGGTCATGGAGGTATATAGAGCAGACACACATCAACTGTACAGGACTTAAGAACCGCTGCAAAAAGAGACAGTAGCACAGACAGACACACACCACTCGATGTTGAGAGACTCTACAGAGGTGTGAAAATGAAAAACCTGTTAAGAAAAGTGGAGTTTCTTCCCTCGACACAGGAAGAAGTGAGCAAAATATGATCTTCTCCCTCAGGAGAGGAAGGTGTGTCAAATGTCCACCGTAGAAATGAGTGATAATGCTGTAATGTAATTACATACTTGCTGTCTTTTACGATCTAAGTCAGATGAATGACTCTTTTGGTTCATAGGAAGTTAAATGTCTTGTTTGCTTGTGAAATGAAGATACATTGACAATAAAGGAAAGATCATTTCATTTATATCAGTAAGCAACAGCAATTCCAACAAAATTGAAAATAGTCTATTTAGTGTAAGATTGGTCTCTGAGGGCAAAAGTAGTGGTGTGTTTGTGAGTTCTGGTTTAGATGTAGTTCTTTCCTTCTCTTGTAAATTACTGCTGGCATCCAAGCTTAAGTTATAAGAATGATGTTGTGTTACTTTGGAACAGGTTGTTAAGCTGAAATAATGCATTCTTGTCTGTGTGTCTTCAAATGTGTTTTAAAGTCTGAATCTGGTCCAATATTAACTGATGAAGTTCAAGAAAATGATGGTCCAGAGCAGAAGTTTTAACAGCTACACAGGCTCCAGCTTAATATGATCTTGAAATCCAAGTTCACATCTTCTCTTTTATCAACACATTAATTGGAAGAGAGATAAATCTTTTTTTTTAAATGCAATCTACTGGGAGAAAAAAATGCAGAATAACCTGAATCTGGATTTGAACAAATAGCGGCAATTATCACCCAATCTCTGCAACCGGGTGTTAATTTTGTGGAAAAATAAGGGGTGTCAGCAGGTGCACGGGCATCAATTGATCTTCCCATGACTCTCCGTATTATCCAGGAACTGCAGCTCCAAGACCATAAATTGCCCAGCAGTCAGAACAATTGATCCACGGACATCCTCTCTTCATCAATGCTGCTGAGGAACCTTTCCAGCCGACCACTGCCCTGTTTTGAATGCTCAGCGGAAAGGGATTCAATTACAACCATTAGAGGCTGCCGGGACAATCACGGCGGGGCAGCGAGCGCTTTTATTAGATCCAAAACTGCGTCTCCATAATAAGGTTTGATCACATTTGGGGGAGTAGTTCTGTTCAAATGACTCCTGGAACTAAAACGTGTCTTTAAGTGCTGCCGCAGACCGATATATAACATTAGATTGTGTTGCCATAATAAACAGCAAACACAGACAATACTTTTTTGTTTTTTTCATCCCACTGGCTAAATATATCCATCCTCCAGTGAGGTGCCCATCTTTAATCCGGGATGTATTGAGAGATTTGTGTGGATTTGAGCACAGCTGTCGGACTTGACGATGTCGGTGGGAGAGTCGGTCCAGGAGAGCAACACTCTGGGAGGTCCACATGCCTTCTCTGCTCCGTAAACACTTCCACTGCCCATCTACGTACAGTAGGAGCTGCTGCGCCGGTCAAGGTCGTCTCTAAACTAATTGCTGATTTTGCATAAAGCACGTCATTCCCTTGTGGAAACGAATCCACGCTCAGGTCGACTCGGTGTCATCAAAGGATTTTTAAGATTTTTTCTTCATGGCGTTCCTCAGGTTATGGAGGTGCATTCTATCTAATCTACGCACCCCTTAGGTTGGCTGATTATTTCCCAGAATGCAAATGAATCCTGCTCATTTGCACGGCCACAAAAAAAAGCGGAGCGAGGATATACATAAATGATTTACCCCTGCTTGATATTCGGTCGGCTGCTTCTGTCCTCGTCCCTTCAAAAAAGCCGCATGGAATCAATTCAAAGTGACACATCTCTCCTGAAATCATAATTTGATTCAACTCTTTTTCTTACACGTTAGTGCTGAGTCGGCTATATTTAGCTCTGAGCAGTGAGAAGGTCTTCAAAGGCGTTTATTTCAAGCTAAACCGTTCAGAAGGCTCAAATGACTCCCATTAACGACCCCATGACATTAATAAATGATTGTATGAAGTCCATAGTGATGACATACATGAGCCAATGATTTACTTACTGACATATATAAAGTCAGCATTGTTAGGGGTTTCTGTGTTCCGATGAACCGACCCCTCCCCAGCCTCGTACGTGGTGGTGGAATGAAGGACAGACCCATTGATGAGTTTAAGAAAAATGCTTGTTTAGTGAATTATGCAAAAGTCAGAGACAAACTTATGTGAACACGGGCGCTGAGAGCAGAGAGATCTATCGCAGACGTCTTCGAATGCCAGAACGCAAAGATCAGACAAAATGGTGGATCTTTATAGTAGAATATTCAGGTTCACACCTCTAGTCAAATGTGAATGTAGGATTGGTCAGTAACTCTAAACACTTGATTCTAAGATGGCCGTCGCACGTGATCGTAGTGGAAACTTACTGAAAGTTGTTGTCCTCTCCAGAGAATCGGTTCCCAGCGAATTGCTGGACTGTTGTGTCTTTCAGTGTGAGTTCTCAAACAGGTTCACACTGACTTCTTGGAATCTGGGATTGTTTAATCTTTCTGTGTGTGTGAGGGTTTGTGACCTCGGCCTTGTGTTGCAGTCAGTGAATGCAATGCAAGAATAGGATTATTTAATATGAATTAAATATGTAAGATTATCAGTTAATCAAGTGACTATTTGAAATGTGTGTTAAATCTAGATGATAGATTACAGTAAAGTTGTCATTTCCTTACAGCATCATGGAACGTTAATAATAAATGAACATAAACTCAAGTATGATTTAAATAATCCGTTTAGGAAGAATAAGGGGCAGAAAAACTCTTCTTCTTCTCTATCTGAATATCAGGTCTGATCAGCTGTTATTTGTTTGATTATAGTAAAAAGAAAAATCAAAGAAAAAAAGAAAGAAGGGAATAATTGCTTCACTACAATTTAAGATTTCTGATCGTAGTTTCAAATTATACACATGACATTGTGAACAATGATTGACAGAAAACTTGGGTATGTCTAGAAGTTTATGTACTTATTGAATTAAATTGGAACTGTGAAAAACAAGATGATATTGAACATCAAATAAACAAATAAAAATAGGGACCTTTTGTCCTAATGCTGAACTCTAATTCAAAAATTCAAAATAGTTTTAAAATAGCCATCGGAAATACCAAATGATCGGAAATAAACCTTCTTTCTTGGGTAACTGTGTTAATGAGAAGCTGTGTTTACAACGCTCACCTATTGCTGAAGTCAAATAAATATTTTTAAATTAAGTTTGAACACAGCCAAATGTTTCGTGACAAAATGCATTTAACGGCATTTCTATCTGTATTTAAATTACTTACACAAATTAAAGTGATGAAAAATAAAATTGTAAGTTGCAATAATGTAAAACTTTAATCATTCGTCACACATCTAGTTATTATGATTGAATTGTATGAAAATGTTTTAAAACTGTCACTAGTTTTGACAAATTTGTGCTGAGGTCATCAAAAATGGACACATTATATATTTTAAATACTTAACGGTCACGTTTGACGGTACAACATTGTTCTCCAAAGTACATGAATAGTACTTAAAGAGCCCTTGAAATGCAGTAGAGGAGGTATTCTGTGTGATGTGCAAAAATCTCAACAGGATCAATAACTGGATATGAGCCAGGATTCTAGTGAGGACTTAACTGCAGCCCCTATATTAACAGCCATTGTAATAAAAATTAAATATTACAGGTTTACTGTCATAAAACAACCTTAATTAATTGCCTATAGGTGTTATGTATCAGTTGGGTCGCAGCCTACTCCCATCGGTGTCTGATTTTTGGTAAAATGGGTGACCTAGTGTAAAGCATTTGAGATCCGAAGAAGCAGAACACTTCTATTACTATTGAGCATAACAATGTTGGGAAGTTATAAACATCGTTAACTTTTAAATAACTATATTTTTCAAGAGCAGGTGTGTCAAAGTCAATCACACAAGGGGTCAGAATATTTTAGCTTTCTTACTCCCAGGAAGAAAGGGATCTGCCTTTAACTAAGAGTTTTAAATTCCCATGAGCCTCAGTTTTACTCTTATTCTAAGTTTTTGTATAATCGTTGGCATCATATGTGTGCCATTAGTTTAACATGTGTTCCAAACATTTGAACTCTTACAAGCAACACGTGACAAACTACGTAATAATACATCATAATAAAATAAAAAAGATATATATTTTAAATCCAGGAAAATGAGTCCAACTTCTCAACGCCTCCAATTCTTCTCACGTCCGTTTGATAAGTGGACGACCTCTGACCTCGGCGGGCGCCCCCGTGTGATTCCTGCCCGCGGGCGAGGGTTTAGCTCGCCGCAGCACATGGCCGCCCGGCTCCGTCTTGTCATGTTCTCTCTTCCTCAAGCTGATTTACTGTGACAGGGCGCAGTGAGTGACAGGACCATCCCTAAATCCCTGTAGCTGCAGCGCCCCGGCTCCCGCTGATGCTCAACTGTTCGGCAGAGTGAAACCACCCGAAACACTTTAATAAATAGACTCCGGCGTTCAATCTAGTCTTATTGTGAAAGACACTTGTTATTTTGTTCAATAATCTTTGCTCACCCCTGTGTATATACTGTAAGTGATTATTTTTTTTAAATGACAAAATCAGAATATTGAGGCCATTTATCAAAACTTTAATGTAAATTACACGTTTAATGAAACGTGAAGTTTCTTAACTATGTGTGGAGGATTCTCAGGATTAATGAAGATTTTCAATTATTCCCTCTGATGAAACAAGACCTTCATTCGTACTGTAACATAATCTGCCCAGCGGTTGAGTCCCCTCTAATATAAGATGACATTTGTGTGTGTCTCTGGCAGACATGGACGCGTTCCGCATCCTTCTCTACGTCCTCATCTTCCTGCTGAGCGCCTTCGGAAACCTGCTGATCATCATCGTGCTGATCATGAACAAGCGGATGCGCACCGTCACCAACTGCTTCCTGCTCTCTCTGGCCGTCAGCGACTTGATGATGGCCATCTTCTGCATGCCGTTCACACTCGTCCCCAACATCCTGGAGGACTTCATCTTCGGAGCTGCCATGTGCAAGACGGTGACTTATTTCATGGGTGAGGAAATACTTCTCTTTTTTGCTGTGCCAAGCGATTTCAAGGGAATTCCAAGAGTATTTACATTGAAGTGGAAAACAGTTTCACTTATTGCATCACTGTTGAGCCACCTTTTCCACTCTTTCTCTGCTGTTTATGCATCCTTTTTAGCATTCAGACGTCTCTTTAGTGCTTATGAGAAACTTTTTTTTAAAACACTTTTACCCTAAAGTGACTTCATTCAATTCAATCAGAATTACTTTTTCCATTTCAAAAACCTAAAAAAATCTACGACCAATACGCACCACAATGTTGGAATTAAATGGTTTTGCATTTGTTGGCCAGACCTAATAACAAAGAAAGTGGCTGATTGGTTAATTTTTATATTTATTTTCCCCAGATGCAACACTAACAGACTCAGGGACTCATTCTTTCCTGGTGCTATTAGACTTTATTATTCTGAATTTGGAGGCAATAGTGGAGTGAAAAGATTATGTTATTCTATTCTATGTTATTCTTTGTATAATTTTCTTTGCGTTATTTCCTTTAATCTATGCTCTTTATACTTGCACTTTGTCATCCATTGCACTTTTTTCTTTTGTTTGCACTTTGTTTTTGTTCTTGTTATTATGAGACTTGCTGATCCTTTATTGTCTGCTGTGAACTGGAAACCACATTTCCAGAAGGAGATAACCAGAGGGATAAATAAAGTCTATCTATCTATCAACATTATATATATATATATTTTTGGGGGGTCTGGACCAATCATCTGGACCGTAACAACAATGTCTTCCTTGACAATGAAGTGTTAATGTTGTTGTAAACAAATTTACCTTAATCCAATATAATAGCAAAGTCAACATTTTGGTAACACTGTAGAATGGCTAACATATTGACTATTAATAAGCTACTAAGTACTAACTCAAACCTTTTTCATTGTGACTATATTCTGACCTTAATAACATTAGATGAAAGGGTTCACCCTTTACACCGACTTCATTACGAATTAGTAACAGGAAAAAAAGTCATTAACGATTAACTTTGGTGAAAACTAGTGTATCTCTATTAGCCCCTTATTAGGAGTAAGTACCACAAGAGAAGATATTCATAATATTGTCTATTTTAAAGTAAAAAAGTAAAAATATACTAGTATAAACAGCTTTTTTTATTGCTCAAAAAAAGCGTTTGTAATTGTGAATATGTTCCCTTTTCGAAAGTGGCAGCATATTCCTACTTATGTGAGAAATATTTGACGGTTTAAAAGTCAAATTTTTTTTACACAAAATGACAAATTCTTATTTTTGTGTCATTTTGTGTCATGGATGCTATTATTATTGGTATAATGTTCTGGTATAATGAGAAACTATTATTAAAGGTGAATTATTTCTCTCATGGTACTTACACCTAATAAGGAGTAAATAGAGAGAAGATAGTTCTTCTTTATTTCCTGTTTATTATCAGTAATAAAGGTGTTGTTCAGCGTGAGCTCCTTAATATAATGTAAGGGAAGGTAGAATATATCACAATGAACAAGGTGTGAGTTAGTACTTTATAATGGTGGGTAACCTCCTGTAGATATAAATAAGTACCCTGAAGTGTGACCAAAATGTTATATAATCTTTTCTCTTTTTAAAATAAAACAAGAATAATGTAATTAAGTAAAGTGTGAGTCCATGACAGAGCACCCCCTGACGTTTTATGTTTTTGAAATCTTACTTCTCCAAGAGCTCAGAATCTGCAGACCAACATTACTCTTAGCTGAGAGAGAGAGTAGGGATCTGAGGCAGTGGCATACGTGGAAAAAAAAAGGTTGAATATGAGGTGGCTCTGCTAACCATTAAGAGGACACTGGTCAAAGAGAGGACACAGGAAAAGTTGGTACAATAGGGTCATAAATCATGAGCTTGAAAAGGAACAAAGGGTAACATTTACATATAAATACAGTATATTTCATTTATAATTACATTTTTCTCTTCAATTCATTTTATTTCATAGGTGAAAATGAGCCTCCCCTCTGTCACCAAGGAGACAATACCTTAAGGATTCCTCTCAAGGAGGGACCAACCATATCAATCACTATAGAAGATTTCAATTATCAAGTGATGCTTGTCAACCTTCTGGTTCTTTCCAACTATCACTTGTTATATTCCTCATTGTTAGTTTTGGTTGCTGATTTTTTCCTTCTGCTTTGTTGGCCATCGGCAAACTGGAGTAGCCTTCATTGAAATATGTGACTACGTAGGAGTGTGAACAAAGTTCTTGTAGGAGTTGGACTCGACTTGTTAGGTATGATGTTGGAAGAGGAGGAGCCGTAGAACTGTGTGCTGAACCAAGAAACACATGTCCGACATGGCTTGCACCAAATTCAGAGAGGATCTGTCCACAGGGTTGGTTGAGATCCGGCTAGGACAGTCTGGACTTATGTGGCGTGGAGTCTTTGCGACCTATCATAGTGATAAGCGGGATATCACTGGAAAGTGCAACCAAAAAGTCATGTCGAGGTATGAAGTGTAGCATTTGTCTTTATCCATGTTACTAACAGGGGAATAGTCATTTTCCCAGAGTACTCATTTAATTTAATGTGACCCCCTTAAAGGGTTATAGACAAACAAGCATAAACATACCTATGGAGATAAATGGCTACCAGCTTAGCTTGCACAAGCCTGGAATGCATTTGTATGCTTGATTGAATCTGGTCATTATACCCATTGATTTAAGTGTCTCTTAAATAGATGTTGGACCTATTTTGTTCTCATCAATGTGTGTCTGTTTGTTTAAAAACTCTCTTTTCATTGAAATACTTACATTAGAAAACTTGCTGAAGCCTGCCTACTATATACACTTTGTTTTTTCTGGAGATTTAGGTTTGTCACCTAGCATCATCAATCCTGGATTTCTCAACCTCTAAGGGACTTGAGTGAAGACCATTATTACATTCTAATGGACTTACAGCTCTCGTAACCTCTTGTTTGCCGAGATTTCAGACAGGGGGGAACTTTATTAAGGACCAACTTCAATACAAGGTCATGATGAGGGACTTACTGCATCTTGGAGAGGAAGACTTGAAACTTGAAACACGTGAGTGAGTTCGGTTTTAACAAAAGTTGCCCTTTAAAAAAGAAGAAAATGAACCATTTATACGTTTATACGCCAGTTTGTCGGGAATATCTGCACTTAATAGTTATCTTTCTTCTCATTAGCTAAGATCGAAGACTCACGACACTGTTGCGGTAATACTTACTGGGAAATGAACAATTGTCTATACACACTGGAGAGTGTAACACTTGGTCAGTCGCAGACGAATTACAATCATGTTAAGAAGGATTTCGGCTTAACCCCCCTGAAACTCAGCTTCGTGCTGCATCAATAGTATCGATCTCTACAGCAGATGCAGAGTGGGCGAAGAGGCCAACAGCAAAGTACCTGTGAAAAGCAGATTCAATTCAACAACATGTGCTCTTCTTACATTTCAATATAAAATCTACTGATGGGCATTTTCTGGACTTTCTTGTAAGAAGGTGACCAGCATGCAGGATGAGCTAATAGAGTCACACATTCCTGGGAGCGTGACTTGCCCCCATCAGGCCAGAGTCAGCGTTACACGTGACCTCTGATTCAGACTGCAGCGGGTAAGAAAAGGCGACGACAGTAGGAGCAGCGACTGGTTTGAAAGAAGTATTGAATGTTGAGGCTCACCATTCTCTCGCAGCAGATATGCGTTGGCTCAACAGTGGGAGGGGAACCCGCCCGCTGAATCTACTTTTCAATTACAGAGCTTTCAGAGTTACGATACAGAGGAGCCGAGAAGAACAGTTTGGGCTGTGATTTGAAAAAAAAAAGTCTTATCATCATGCTCCGTGTTCCAGATCAGACTCACTGTTAAACTCAATCAAAAGGCTGAGCAAAGAGAATTCAAGCTAATAATGACATTACCATCTGTTGAGAGGCGACAGAGTGTGATGTGTTTGTTTTCTTTGTCACAGATGGAAAGATGTGTTTGATTTCTACAACCAGAGCTCTGGAAGAAAAGTGGCATCTGTTTGTTGAGATTGTCGTAGCTGAATACATCTTTTATCGTTCAGTATTTCTGTTTTTCCTTTAAATAAAAAACGAAAATGTAGGGGCTCTGTTACATCTAAAGTACTTGTATTAAGTAATGTGGTGTGTTTAGAGTTTGTGTTTAAAGATTTATTCATAGAAAAACGTATTATTATAGTATCATAATAAATAATTCATAATGTTTTTGCATTGTAACGTGTTTGGAATGCACTCTCACTTGTTACCTATAAAATATACATCACTACATGACTTCAAATGGTCACTCGGCAACAGAAATTCATCCAATCAGATATAACCCTGGATGCTGCCTCTTGAGGGACGATTTCTCTGGTGCCCCAGGGAGGAGGAGCTCAGTTTGCGATGACAAAATTGAACATGAATTAAGACAAATAATCTTCTAAAGCATCTCAAATGGTTGGTTGTTATTTTTGTTATTATCAAATGTATGATACTTTGAGCATCAGTGAGTGGAATCCTGTAGTATTTTAGTATATGCACATGTTCCTTTACAAATCAGCTTTATTAAGATAAAATGGAAATATAAAGAAGACTTGTAATAAAAAATAATTAAAAAGCGAAACGTCAAAGCAAATATTTAATTCAGTTTCGCCGCCCGAGGAAGAGTTTCTATCTATTTTGTTTTCACATTCTAATCACTTTGAGTAAGAACTTGTTATTGTACAAATAGACTTTCCCTACAATATTATGTAAAAAGACTTTTCCTTCTCGTTTCAGTTGGATCTTTTCCTCCTTTTGTGTTTTTGGAGAAAAGGTTACCTTAGCTGTGTGTTTGTTTTAACAGCTGAAATGTTCTGCTATTCATCTTGATATATAATAATCATATTATTTACGAGTGTCTGTGTGTAATTACATGTCTTTATGAGTCCTGTGATGAACAACCTCTCGCTGAGTAGAGTAAATAAATGTTAGTGAGCAGAAGATGAATCAAACTATAAAATAAAATCCTCAAAATACGAATCCAATTACCGCTTTAATTTCCTTGTTGATTAAAATATTTTAAACAACCTAGAACACTTCCAATTTGATCGATGCTTTGTTTTTAGAAGTTAGTACAGAAAGAAAATATGTTACCTAGAAGTGAAAATGCCTCTTGTGAATAGATACCATTATAAAATAAATAAATCCATAATAGAAAATGACCTAAAATTGACTTTATTTTCATGCAGACAGAATAGTATATACAATAAAATGAGGAAAGCTTACTAGAAAAATACATAAATGCTGATTGAAACCTATTTTAAATAGAATAAAACAAACATTTTCGGGGAAATCTTCAGTCGATGCTATAAATCTCATTCACCGTGAAGCCATAACAAGTCACAATTATTGTTTGCCCGCAGCTCTGCAAAGTTTATTTCATTTCTTTCTCATTCATCGCTCATCATTGTTTACTCTTCTGTTATGCACCCTGACTTCTCATAAAGGAAAATAATAGTCGACCTTTGTATTTTGGAGCTGATGGAATCCGCATCGTGTAAAATAACCTCCACCATTTGATCTGTAAAGGTCACCATTGTCGAGGTGGCTTTTACACCCACACATTTAAAGGAAATGTATTTGTTTTCTGATTATTACTTTTTTTATGTCACAGCTCTTTTTATAAAAGTTTTAACAGAAGTAAAACATGCAGATTGTGAATGAAATCACGTGATCATGTGTGACTTCCATCAGCCACTCATGATCAATAGCCAGATTTATTGCGACCATGCTAGGCCAATGATTCCACCACAAACTCATCTATTCTTCGCAAATTCGTCTGTTGGCCCAAACCCATTAAACATATAATCCTCCAACCTCCCATTTTGCCCGATGGAGCGCAGAGCCATTCATTCCTCTGCTGCTCGATAATCATGTAAGTCACTGCTCCGCTGGTCCTCCGGCAGCTGTTGCGAGATTTATGCTGCAATATTCTGGCTGTTTGTGAGCAGATTTTAATCATATTTATGGTCATTTGCTGATGTTGCTATTGCTAGTCGCGTTTGTCAGCTTCTGGGCGAGTACACAAAAGAAAGATCCTGGTAATGTTTATCACTCTTGTCTTTATCTATTCTTGTTCAATAGGTCTTTTCGACGCCATTTTTTCAAACACGCTAATGGCTTGACCTTTCCTAAAATAAACAAATGTAATTAACAGGGGACGTTTTTTTCCCCTAGGCCTTGAGTTTGACACTTTTGTTTCAGCAGTTGCATATAAAACAAAAAGATGAACATCTCAAATGCGTTTAAGTATAGTCTAGCATGAGCAATTAATTAAGAAACACATTGAATGTAACATTATACTGTAATTTAGTTTGTTAGCGTTTAAGCACTTGGTGTAAAGGTTTTTTTTAGCCAATATAGACAAAGTCTTATCCAGTCTTTGATTAATTTGAGTAATTGTTTCATCCCTAATACTTAATATTTACTTGCTCTACTCTAAGTCGTGTATTGCTCTGCAACAGTTGAAGCCCATTAAAGCTCTTTAAAGGTCAAAGGAGCTAAGCTAACACCGGCTAGCTACCAAGTGGTGTTTGAAAATATTGATATGCCGATAAATCAGGATATTCATTTTCCCGATACTGTATCATTATTCATAAGCATTATTTTGATTACTTACTTTCAGTATATACAGTATATATATATATATATGGATGGACGGATGGATGGATGGATGGATGGATGGATGGATGGATGGATGGATGGATGGATGGATGGATGGATGGATGGATGGATGGATGGATGGATGGATGGATGGATGGATTGATAGATATAGATATATATTTATATGATGGCAGCCATCTTCAGATTCTGCACAGCTAAATGAACAAAGAAATCCCACGAGATCCCGACTGAGGACGAGAGGATACTGTCGACTCCAGCGCCTTTTCAAGCTGATGTTTGGACATACTGTATTTTGGTTTCAAACGGTTACTTTTGTCAAGAGTCATGCAGTCTGTAAATTACGCAAGACCAGAGAATAGTACTACTGAATACAAAAAATATGTGCTTGGTCCCACAGTATCGCAATATATTGTATCATTGTCCCTGTAGCATGATACGTATTGTACTGCCAGATTCTTGCCAATACATCCCCCTAGAAGCTAGCTGTGAAGTTGCTAACGTTACATAGAATTAGCCCATAGAAAGTTAGGGATCAAGGTCAGGGTTAAGTATTTAAACCACCTAGGAACATTCAGGAGATGCGAAGCTTCTCGTGGACTCACCTGGAGTAATCTTTACCTCAGAGAGACCGTCCTATTCACACGGAGGGACCAGTTATCAAACAGCCCGGCTGTGGAGCGGCGCTCACTTCTGGCTTAATGAACAAGAATAGGGATTAGAGCTTTTTCATCTTGAGGAGAGAGAGGCTGATAAAGCACAGGGGGAAACTGTGAGCATTTGGTTGGTAATTATCTTGACAGCGACTCGTATGGATTCGCAGAATTCTGCTCACATCAAACATTAGCCTCTCAATACTTCCACGCTCTTTCATCAGAAGTGGACTTTCTCAAGCACAAACAGACTTTCCAGACACGAGTGCAACGCTGAAGTATGCCGTGAAAACCTCTTCGTCAGCAGCACTTTGGAAATCACCTCCATTAAATAAGCGGCAACAACAGTTCATAACTCTTCGCAAGTAAACAAACGAGGCCTTTCGCAGTCAGGGCGGACCTGAATGACTGGAATGTGTTTTGAAAAGATAAAATGATGGAACGAGCCGGAATGAAAGTTGTATTTTGGAATGTTTCTACATATATAATAATAAAAACAGAAACAGAGTCACAAAGTTTTCCCGGAGACGGATGAAGAAAATAGCATCAATATTTAATATTCCTGCAAGAAGGAGCTTCAGTCAACAAAGCCATAAGAGCATCAGTTCTTCGAAGCACATATTATTATCCTGAAGTGTTTTCAAACTTCTTTAGAGGATGCTCACTTTTTTTATTATTTTTTATTTACTATGCGTACTTCTTAACACACACAATCACAACAGTTTCATTTAATTTGTATTATGTATGGTATTTTCTTATTTTACAGAACAAAATTGTTATTTCTTTTCCCATTTTTGTTCATAATCCACGACAACCATTGAAATCATATGTTATCATATAAGGCTGTCCTGTGGGTTTACTGCGGGTACTACGATTTCATCACACAGTTAATTGAACATTTATCTTGAGACCCCGATGACTGATTACATCTCGGACCCGTGTACTAAATAACTTCGGATTCTGTGTATTTATGCCGATGTTTTAATGAACATTTTACTTCTGTACCGATATAATAGTTAGGATGGATGATTGGCGTCTATCTTTTCATTAATGTCTTGGGTTTAGGTGACCAGGCTAAAGATCTTGTCTTAGACAAGATGCCAGTAGAGTGGTCAGTTTGTGGCAGACAGGAATTTAATGTTCAGTTCCAGCTCCAGATATGATTATGCCCTGATTGCTGCGTGACAGCCTACTCCCATCAGTGTGGGCTTATTAAAATAATCCACTACATACGCTAGCTAGAGAACAACAATATATTTTAATTGATTAATGGAAGAAACTTTGAATCTAAATCCCTTCATTGTAGTGTAACATTTTAATTTCTATGATTGTACTTTTATATTCAAGAACACTTTTGTTTCGAAGATTTGTTTTGTACTGTTGCTAGTTAATCGTTACTTTTATCTGCATCACTTCACCACTGACCCAACAGTGTCCAGCAGATGCATCTCAGAGATGCACTGAAGTAACAGTCGATCCATTTGCGGTGGCTTTCACACCTGCTGCGCTGAGGCCGGAGCAATCATGGGCTCAGAAAGTGTAATCAAATCTTCATGCAGCTTTTCACATCTTGGACTGTGTGCCTGAAAAGGTCCTGTGACCAAAGCAAAGCTCTGTAGGAGATTTTAACTGAACTGTATTGTCCAGTGGGAACCATAATCCGACCCAATTACAGGAGGTGAACCAGAACAGAGAAGATTAAGGGTCTTGCCAAGGAAGTAAAGAGAACAACAGATGTCTGAGCGGACACTTGTGTGTAATGGGATTGTGTCAATAACTATATAAATGTATTTCAAACCTTTACAGGCATTGGCGACATTTCCCTGATTCAATCGTTCTCATCGACGTAAGGAGGTTTCGGCTAAGAAAGAACCTTAAGATATGGCTTTTTCCCTATCTTCTGAGTAGAACCTTAAGATAAAGCCAAAGAAACTTTGTAAGAAGATCTTAGTGGGAGCTGTTCACCACGCTGGTGCTGAAACTGATTCAATCGATGCCAGGCAAATCTATCCCGCCCTCTTTATCCGTGCATCAGTCACACACAGCACATACACAGGCTTTGACAACGTCTTTTTAAAGAATAACAGACGGAGCCTTTCTGATTTCACGTTCCCCTGTTTCCTTGATATCTGTGAAACGCCACGGTTTGAATTGTTTTCCTCACCAGCCACTGTGTGTTGACTGTGTTGAGTGTGTCAGCCAATCAGAGTCTCGCATGATGAAGGCGGGACTTTTTAAAGTTATCACTCAAGGGAAGTTTTGCGGTTTTATAATCAGCAAGTCAATCCTTGTCAAGCTTGAACTGGGTGTGATTTCTAACGTATAAATATAGGTGCTACAGTATTATAAAGTCACATATGCAAAATATGCATATTTTTAGTAAAGTTTTATTTTTTAGGAAAGTGGAGGATATAAATTTCCCTGATCACTGAGCATTTGGTGGGTAAGAAGGCTGTAAGGAGAGGTTCACCTCGATCTTATGTTCTCTTCTTAGTGAAAGATCTCTAAAAGTGTCTCTTGGAAGCACATCCTTGTTTCACAGCGTTCTTAACCCTAGTCTTATCTCTGAGGGAGGTCGTGAGGTGAGACTCAATCGACGCAGCATCTACCCATGCTAAATATGTAGTACAAATATGAACTTTTATAAGGTAAGGTAAGGTAAGCTAAAACTTTATTGATCCCTCAGGAGGTCTCATTCGGGAAATTGTTTTTTTCCAATAGCCACAGAAAATACATAAATAAATAAAAATAAAAATAAAACAAGAACAAGAACAAAGAGAAATAAAGAGAAAGAACAAGATGATACAATCTAAGTCTAAAGATAAAGATAAAGAACATAGATCAAAGAGAAATAACAAAGACAAAGGATACAAAGACTAACATAGAACAGAACATCCAGATACTTTCACTCCACTCCTGCCCCTGAACTCAGAATTGTACAATTTAATAGCCCGAGGAATGAATGAGTCATTGAGTCTATTTGTTTTGCACCTGGGAAGGAGCATTCATGCAATTATTCGCTCATGCGCTCACTGATGACAGTGCTCAGAGGATGACTGTCATCATCCATGATGGACAGTAGTTTGTTCAATGATCTCCTCTCAGCAACTGTCACCAGTGAGTCCAGCTTCATTCCAACCACAGAGCCAGCCCTCCTGATCAATCTGTCCAACCTGTTGACACTCCTCTTGGACACATTTCCACCCCAACAAACCACAGCATAGAACAGGACACTGGCCACCACAGACTGGTAGAACATGTAGAGGAGCTTCTTGCAGATGTTAAATGATCGAAGCCTCCTCAGAAAGTACAGTCTACTCTGAACTTTCTTATTTACATGGTCTGTGTTGAAGGATCAGTTTACTGTCCATCCACACACCGAGGTACTTATAGTTGACAACTATCTCCACGTATCAGACTCCTATACTCGTCTTCGCTGTTGTCCCTGATGCATCCAACAATGGCAGTGTCGTCAGCATACTTCTGGACGAGACTCAGCTCTGAGTTGTAGCAGAAGTCTGAAGTGTAGATGGTGAAGAGGAGAGGGGCCAGTACTGTCCCCTGAGGTGCTCCTGTACTGCACACCTCAGTGTCAGACGTGATGTCCTTCAGCCTGTCGATCAGTAAAATAATCCGTAATCCAGGAGACCAGACCAGGGTCCACATGCATCTGTGTCAATTTGTCCTGCAGCAGAGTGGGCTGGATGGTTCACCAGATATTTAGGTCAAGGTCAAGATAACGAATCCTAGACGTGACATGTTTCTATGTTACTCCTAACAGGATATTGTTTTATATTAGGTTTCAACTATTGATTCTTGAATTTCAATATGTTAACATAAAGTTTAACATCACGAAGACATGGTGGGTCGTAAATTCCAGACCGACAGAACATGCAGCTCCCTGTTCCTCCCCTTCCTCCTCTCCTCACAGTCCTGTTACTTTACAAAAACCAAATCAACCATTTTCACATACATGTTGTTCTCCTCATTATTCAGAGCACACCATCAAGAAGAAGTGTGTGCTGGCGGAAAATAAACATCTGCGTCCTATGCTTACATTGAAGGACCTCGGCTTCTGTCAAATTAGCTCTTGAACATCTTTAACACGGGATTTCAATCTCCAGATAATGTAGGGTGAGGCGTCCCATTCCTCTGAAGGATTACCATACGCTCCTTAGTCTCACTTGTGTTGAGATGCTTTTGAATCTCTACACCAATCCTGTAGAGCCTCTTTTTTTTCATCAAAGATAGTAGTTAGATGACTCTGAAGATGGAGGAGAATAGTGGATTCCCAGGATCATCACCCAGGCAGCCTCATCAGGTGAAGTTATCAGTTAAGAAACATGAAAGGAAACGCCAAACCTTGGAAGATGGGAAAGCTGAGAGTGTGTGAATATGAATGCATGTTTACAGCGTGTGTGTTTCAGCTGCTCAGGAGCTTTTGGTGTGATGGAGTTTCCTGCCAGGTTTCATTTAATAATGCAGAGCTGAGCGTCTTCAAGTGCTTCCTGAAAATGAGTCTCTTTCAAAAGTCTATCATAGATGATTCCCCTCTTTTTATTTTACGCTCTGTACTTCTGTTTTCTGATCTTTGGCACTGAATTAGCAGGAATTTAGCTAAACTGTTGGATTACATATCAAATCTAACATCAAATACGGTAAAAAGCCGAACTCTGCTCATGCTTTTTTAGTTCACTATTTTTCTGATGACGAGACGAAGGAGATCCTTCTGTGCTCAAACTCTCGACTTTATTTCACATGCACTGAATCCTTTCATGCTCAAGAAATAACTGCTTTAAATACTACATCTTCAAAAACCTAGATACACGGTTCATTAGGAAGAGAATGAAGAGAATATTGAACTTGCTTTTTTAAAAAAAGCTTCTATAAAGCTGCAGCTAAATAGTCATCAAGTGCAGTTTTAATGATTCCAACTAAAACATGATTCAATTACGTGTCAGCTCTCATTAATGACACGACTTTCTATTCATTTTAATGTTTGTCTTGGGCTGTTTCAGAAAACACGTTTTATAAACTGCACCTGAAAAAAAAAGAAGTAATTTATCAGGAGAAGCAATGGTTTGTGTTACTCAAACAATTTAGAGTGTTTACCATATTTAAAGGTTAATTTACCTGTGTTCTGGAGGCTAAAATGAAAATGAATGGACTATTTGCTAGTGTGATGAAAGAAAGAAACCAGACAGCCATCCTGAAAAAAAGAAGCATTTTCATGCAGCATCTGTTCACAGCTTGTTATGAGTCTTAATCTGACAGCTGCGTGATCCATGTGCTTATTAGTTTAATCAAAAAGTCAATAGTTTATAGAGTTCAGTCAATTTCAACACAAGAGTAGCTGTTGTGGCGCAGCTCCAGATAAAATATGAGGATTTTCTCTGCTCAGTTAGACGTGGAGGAAATATTAATAACACCATCAGCAACTTGTCGACTCCATTTTCATCACATTAGTGTTGACTTAAAATATCCAAAAGTCTTGCGATTATTATCAAACACTAATCTGCTGTTTTAAATTATCAATTTTATTAAATTACATGCTTACCTGTTACTCCATACAATACAATAATTGAGGGGGGAAATTAGTATAGTAATAGCAAGTACTAAATGTGTGCATCATGTTAAGAAATGTACATATAGCAAAGGGGCAAAAATCTGCCCAATTCAATATAAGGAAAGAAAACATTTCTATTCATATCCTAAGTGCAATAAATGTTCTCTTGAATCTAAATCTATTTGGAAAAAGTTAGTATTTTTTTAAGGTGAGACTATCAAAAATGTTGATTTCATCAACAGTTCTTTAGTTAATTTAAGCAACTTGAGGAAAAACTTGGATCCACCTTTGAAGCACAGGACTGTCTATGTCTGGTGACTGTGAGATCGTAGTCTTTGGCCCCTTTGTATGATGTCTAAACATGCAAGGGACTCCTTCTTTAAAAAAATAATTTACCAAATTCAAACTGAAAACACACGACAAAATATAAATTAAAATATTTGAATAAGGGCGAAAAAAGAAAAGTTGGTTTGAGAGCCCTGTTCTCTATGTTTGTGCCACAGTGACAAATGTTACAGTGAGGATGGATTATTGGTGGATCTAATTGAACGACTTGTATAAACTAATTGTATAAATAAAGCAGAGCGTGATCACCTCTGGCTGGAGTAGGAGTGATGCCATTATTATGTCATAATGGAATCCGCTCTCATAACCTCTTGTTCGCCAAGATTTCAGGCGTGAGAGAACTTTGTAAAGTAATAACTTCAGAGCATGATGAGGGACTTACTGCATCTTGCAGAGGAAGACTTCAACATTTGAAACATGTGGGTAGGTCAGGAAAGTAGTGGCACATTATTTGCCCTTTAAGTTGGTGACTCACCTGGTGGGAATGTTAGCGCCGTGTGTCAGATTGCTAAGAAATAGCTAATATTTTGGCCTCATTTTAAATTGCTAATGTAATCATAGTGAGCTGTGATCTGAGGCCAAGCCTTTCTGACAAATGTTAAAAAAGATGAATAGAGTCACCAAAGCGGTTCTGCTAAGCATCTAAATGTGTTTCAAGATATTTATTATTTTTGCCTGATTGAACTTGAAATGCAGGAGCATGAGTTCGTGAGATACTGTAGCTGGGGTGTAAGTTCCTGCTCGTGTCAGAATCTGGAGGGAGAGATTAAAACTCTGTCAGGATTTTTGTCAACACTGATGCCATGCAAGTATGGCTTTTATTAATGCCATTTGTCCTGCTCCAGCAGCCCAGGCGATCACGGAGCTAGCAGATTATGAATATTCAGTTATTCAAATGCCGCTCGGCTCCATATTGTCAGCACAAAAGCGTAATCTGCTGTGAAACCTATGAAGGGGACATGGCTGGAGCAAATCCTGGTATTTAGAAATCAACTGAAGGGTGAATTGGTTCTTTTGTTGTCGATTCCTGAGCTGCCAGCGATGTACGTCAACGACGACATCGACACACTGACCAGCGGTCAGCGAACCTGATCAACCATGGCCGAGGATGATGACGACCCTCCTACTGAGCGTCCACAGAGGTCCATGAGAGAACAGCAAATGTCAGACAGTCATTTGATTTCCACTGTTGGTTCCTGAAAGGCGACATTTGTCAAGGGTGTTGCCTTTTTTTATACGAGCCAAAATAGGAGCAACACCCTAGAGCGGGGAAACATGGAGATATTTTTCATTCTATTAGTCAAATTTATGCTTTTTTGCCTTCGTCCTCAAGAGCAATATTGAACATGGGTGTTAATTTAATTGTATTTATTTATACAACTTTTGTTTTTAAGAGAAAACCCTATGATATCATTGAGTCAGAAGAGCAAACAGTGTTGCTTTCAAGACCATAGTTCTCATATGAACCCTATTCAAAGCAACTATAGGTAATATTTTGGCATTATTTTATTCTTTTTTACCTTTTTTTCTTAAGTGATTTTTTTAATTTGAACAGTCACAACTTATGTAGTAGTATTATCCTTTTATCTAAACAATTATCTATGACACTAGAGGAGCTATAAATACTATTTTTAAACACAACCTTTATGACCTATGAGGAACTTCTCAAATGATAATCTTGTAGGCCTAAAAACAGTGTAAATTATTGTACTTTTTCCTTTTCATAATACAACTTAAACTAAGGGTAAAGTCGTTGACGATTAAGTTAAGTCTGATGTACAGCCTCAACAATCCTAAAAGTAAGTAAATTCTCTTTTGCAATGACATCATGGAGAAAGAATAATACATGATTTTGCAACATTTAAACTTCATGAGAAAAGTTTTTTTTCCATAAGACACAACCTTACTTAGATTTGCTTTCAGTTCCTCCAGAACTTCTAGGAAAAATCGAGGCATTTGTAGATCAACCCAGAGATACAATCTCTTCCATGGTCCAGGGTTTTTCTTATCACGACATGCTTGAAATACCTCATTATGAAATAGGAGCTTGAAATGACATTTTTACTATTAGGTAGTTCAACTTGTTGGTATGTATCGGACAATTGAGCAGGAAATGAAAACTCTGCTTTTGAGCTTCCCCACTATTACAATAGATCTCACAAGGAGACTTTAAAGTACATTTCCAGGTTCACGTTGACCGTCAGAGTCTCACTCTCAGAGGTTGGAATGCATGTAGCTGGAGTTAAAGTTATTGTGGCGATGAAGAAAACAACAGATGTGACTCAATCCTCAGGTGACTGACTCACAGTCCACCTCCGCACATCTGTGGCGGAGAGACGAGTACGAGTCAGCAGCCTCTGTGAACCGTCTCAACTACACTGTCATCTTTGTTGTTACACAACAACCATCTAAGATGACTTATTCCAATAATACCTTTAATCACGCAGTACCACAGACGTAAGCTGTATTACAAATCGAAAGGCAAATAAAGCTTGATCTCAATGTCTTAACGACTCCCAAAACGCTTGATAAAGACTTTCGAAAATAATCATGTCGACTACTGGCGTCACAGTCAAGATTTCAGGGAAGACAGAATATACCTCCATGAATATTGCAATATTTTCATTTTTTCTAAACATTTAAACGATATGTAAATAAAAGAATTGCTAGAAATGTAACTCTTTTTGTATATTGTCAAAGGGATCAAACATATTTTATATCATATTTGTCATTTCTATCATAAAGATTTATATTATGTACCCCCTTTCTTCAGACTCTATTATGTCTCTACTTACTCATATGTATCCTCTGAGCGACTTATGAATGAAACATTTTCTTGCGAGCATGGAAGGGACTGGGAAGAAGCTCATTAAACTCTATTAAATTCAAGCAGACTTTTGACACTGCTGACATCATTACTTTAACAGACGCCGCTTCAGAAGAGATGCTGCTTTTAATTATGTCTTTAACAAAGAGCCATATGTAAACTCTTCTCAAGTACAACCAAATCATTATTCATTGAGGATCATGTCCGTCGTCAAAGCTGCTGTACAGTGTTTTTGATGAGGTTATATTCGTCCAAAAGAACAAGGCCAGTGGTTTGACTCTGCTTTTTTCTTTTCATGCAGGAATCTCGGTCAGCATCTCGACCTTCAGCCTGGTGGCCATCGCCATCGAGCGATACAACGCCATCTGCAACCCGTTGAAATCCCGATCGTGGCAGACCAAATCTCACGCGTACCGGGTCATCTCGGTCACCTGGGTGTTGTCGCTGCTCATCATGATCCCCTACCCGGTGTTCAGCGTCATCCGGGTCTTTCCCAAGGGCAACGGCACCGTGGGACACATGTGTCGCCTCGACTGGCCCAATCCTCAGTCCGAGCAGAGCTGGTGAGTCAAAATCTTTAACTAAGAACCGGTTCATTATTCGTCTCTGTGTAATACAGAATGTAGCAGAGACAGAGTTGATTGCATAAAGTTCTAACTCACTTCCTGGTGAATCCAGATTTACATTCCGTGTAATCGCTTCATTTACATACCGTTTGCGTGATGAGCTCGCAGCAACGGCGACGCGACCAGTTGCTCCTCGTTGCATGCTCGTTTGCTCAATTAAGACAAACGGTTGCAGACCTTCAGGGAACGTCTGCTCGTTACTCCAGACATGCTTGTTTCATTGTCGGCCATTGATCTCCCACTAATGAGTCCGTTTTCAAATTAGACCGACGCTTCTTCAAGCAAAACTCAAGTTATTCAGGTGTCTTTGAAAGAGAGTTCAAACTTTTTAAAGCGCTAAGGCCTCATATTCTCCGAGAGCTATGAAAAAACTAGCGGCACAAACAACCTTCTAACTTTGTTATAATGATCACCGTTTCATCGATGATCGGATTGAAAAGTCGTGCTTCCGATTGTTCATTGATTCAACTAATCCATAGTTGATCGACAAGCACCTTTGTGAGTTTCCAGTCAACAGTCTAAATGTTTCTAGTTGTTTGAGCTCCCTGTAGAATTGGAAAAAAATCATTAGTGAATTGTATTGGTGAAAAACATTTATTATTTATCTATTTTTTTTTTAATGGCTTTGAGAATATTTTAGATTAGTAGTTACTAGTCTTAATTTGCTTGGAATTAAACGGTTCAAGAAAGTTGTATTCAGTTTTATTTATTGTCCAGGTAAAGAAAATGTCCTTTACAATCTCATGAACAAATACTAGTTCCTCTCTTTTAAAATAAACCAAACAAAAAAAAACATGCATACAAAAAAAATAAAAAAAATAAATAAGTAATAATAATGATAATAAAAATAATTTACATTTAGGCGAACAAAGATCAAAGTTGATCAAGTTTGATTCTAAAATAGGTTTCAGAAAAAACAATTGTTTAAATTTTGGTACATGTTATTTAAGTGTTGTATTTATGGTTGAGTCTACCCAAGCAGAATACAAAAGCACCGTAGCATGACATGACACCTGTCAGTCGAATGACTCCGCCTGAAAGTAGATGTAAATCATAGACGGACATCAGTTCCTAATTTTATGGTAAATATTGTTGTTACATAATATTAGCCACATTGATGCTATCAAACTCTAGCGCTAACCTTCCTAACAGCTGTCAAATCCAGGCCTTCTATTCATTTTACAGGATCGTGGTTCGGTCAAATTTAAAAGTAGATAAATGTTCTAGTTGATGTCATGATTTATAATCAGATTACTTGAAGATTAACAACATTTCAAGGCTTCCAGTAGCAGTACAAATGATTTTGAGACGAAAGGTATTGGATAGGAGTGTTTTGTAAAGAAAGAAAACAAGATCAAACCATGTTCTCTCAACATGTTTGCTATCATGTTTGTATTACCTTTGGATTTTAATACTTATAAAGTTTAATGTTTAAAATCTTTGATAGTAGAATCAAGATTATGTTGTTTTGTGTTCTCTTGAGTTTTAGAAAACCTGAAATCTTTTGGCTGCTCAGATTTCATTTTTGAAACAGCTTTGAACACTATATAAATATGTATATTAAATAGATGTTGAACCTCTATTTTACTCATCAGTATGTGTCTGTTTGTACAAAACTCTTTTTTCATTTAAATATTTGCATTAGAAATTATCTTAAGTCCCGCCCACTGAAAACGCTTGTTTTTCTTTGAGCTGAAATCGTGTTTACCATAACCACAATGATTTGTCAAACATCAAGGTTTGTCACTGTGTGTCATCAATCCCAGACGTCTCCAACTCATACTGGACTCTGCTCTTGTAACCTTTCGTTCGCTGAGATTTCATACAGGGGAGAACTTTATAAAGTAATAACATGGTCATGATGTGGGACTAACTGAATCTTGGAGAGGAAGACTTCAACATTTGAAACATGGAAGTGAGTCAGGGGAGTTGGGTTTTCACATTAGTTGCCCTTTAATATACATATATTCTGATATCTGATCTGATAAAACAGATCTTGATTGTTTCCGATAGCAGCCAGCTCTCGTTATGTCCTAAGTTTTTGCTTCTTAAATCTGAAAGACTGTCCTTATTTACCATGACTGAGACTAACAATTGGAATTTAAATATTTAAAATGTTTTACACCTAAAATTATTGAATTTTTGTGTTTTTTCGTGTTCTCATTGTTGTTTCCATTAGTATTCTTTGCTCACTGTGGAGTTAATTCCACGGCAGTTGTGACGAGACAAAAGTCTTCTCGGGGATAATGGAATCACGGTCAAAAGGTAAAGCTCTGGCAGGTGAGGAGAACTGATAAACGGAGAGAGAAGAAGTCAGGGAGGTAAAAAAAAAGAATTCTCATCTGAATAGAAGAGCAATAACAAACTCTGTACGGATCATAACTCATTGTTTGTGTCAGTATGAGGTGAGAGCCAAAGTCATATTTTGTTTTTTTTAAGAGCTTATTGAAAAAAATGTAAAAAATGTAGCTTCAACAAACAACAGCTGTGTCAAAAATACTTCCTCGTCCATGCAGATAAATGAATCCATATTTGGTACATTTTGTTTTTCAAAGCTCGCCATTGATAAATCGGCAAATCCCTATTAAAAAAGTATTCCCTCTGCAGAGTGTATTTGTATTATATGGAATATAATTTATCTGTTGGTGTTGATGCAGCAGGCGGAGGTTAACATTAACATAATGGTTCGGTGCTCCGTGCAAAAGGTCAGGATGGAGGAAGGATGATTGCAGTCATCGTGTGGATTGTTAGAGGTTGGAGAAGTAATCCTTCCAGCTATACATTCCCTGCAGACTGATATAAGCCTCTTTGTTGTGGAAAGATGCAGCATATGGAAGAGGAGAACACTCAAACCCTCTTAAGATTCCATCCACAGTTTTTTTACATAAATAATCTAGACGCCACTCTTCAAGCAATTAAAATAACACCTCAACTCGAAAAATCCTTTTTGGATTGAACGATTCCGCCCGCGACTTTTGTCTGTCAAAAATCTCTGCCCGGGGAGGACCAGTTAATGAGTCTGCTGATTTTTGGGGAGTGAGAGGAAGAACGTCTGCTGGTGTCAGCCCACGCCAGGACCACTCCAAGCTCAAGCTTCAGCTCGGGTGACACCCCGTCTTTTGAGCACGCCGTGGCTCAGGTCACATGTCACCTGCACATCTCAGCGAGGCATCCATGATTTTAATAAGCTGTCGGAACACTTCCGCAGCCCTGATGAAGCATAGCATTACACATAATAGCAATTCATGCTTAATGATTTCATTTCAAACAGATTAGCTCATTAAAAACGCTTGGAAAGAGGAGATGACGAAGGGAAGCCGAAAGGAAGACACAAACAAACAAAATATGTTTTTTAAAAATAAACTTTCATAATAAGCTGTTGTTTTTTTTCCAAAAAGTCATCATCAGCTCTTCAAACACATCATCCCTGAGAGCTGTTGACAACGTCTCCTCTCTCTGTGTTTGACAGACGTCACTCCACGAGCAAACACCGCAAGTAACAAAGTTCAAGCTCAGCTGTTTATTTTAGAGCATGTGAGGGATTCACACCGGCAAACATGTTTTTTAATGAAGGATACACGGGGACACGAGTCGAACAAAACATTCTTGTCATCTGCTTTAATCTCAAACCTCTTCAGTCTCAGTCGACTCATCCATCCATAGATGACTATTGAACTGTTGTTGAACTGATCGTATAAGCTTTGATATTGATGTGAAGTTGAGTCCAAATCAATCACGTGTGAGACTCAACTACACAATTAGACTTTGAATTCCATCAGAGAAGTTTCTCTTAGTTCACATGTTGCTTCCGGATTTCTGCAAAACTCTCTCTTCTGAAGTTACTTTCAAAAAGTACAAAAAAGTTCTTGTTATTTTCAGGGCATAATCTTTATTTTAAAGGTTGAATGTCTGAACTCTAAATATATTATTGAATAGTACTTCTCTGAAGACTCTGATCAGATCAAACAATGGAGGGCAATTACATTTCCTCAGTGGCCACATTTAATACAGTGTCTGATGTGAGGGGCCATCAAGGAAAATTAAAGGATATAAAATCTAATGAAGTGGAATGAAACATGAATGGATTTCAATTCTCACAAAATGACAATAGTTCTGAAACTAAAACCCTATTATTATATTTAGAGACTAGTACAGAATTATAGGAACACATACAAAATAAAAGTTTGTACATGAGCTTTGACCTCATGAGGGCCACATTAATACAGATGAAGGGCCAGATCTTTTCCTCAAACAAAAAAGATATTTGAATAGTCTGTTAGTTAACTTAAAAAAAAGAGTTTCTTCAATATCATGCTCATTTCCGTGGCTTTTAAATAGATATTAAAGTGAGAAATAAAGTAAATACTATTAAAATGAATGTGTATTTAACAGCTTAGTTAAATACTGTTCCTAATACTCAAATCCCTTAATAGTCAACTTGAACCTTATCTACATTTTGATAGAAACTTGTAACTATAAAAAAAATAGTTTTTAATTGTAAAAGGCTAAGGAGAGAGGGAGAGAACGTCAGTCATGCATCAAGCAGATTAACTCTTAAACAATCACTTGCAACTAAAATACACATATATTAGATAATTGTTTTACTGTATGAACCATATGCAGCGTTCAGATATCACTGTCAAATACATAAATGTGCGGTCTATTGAATTTTATAATAACAAAAAAAAACAGGAAAAATCACTCGTACTGTCGACATTTTTCGTTGTGTTTGTATCAGGACATAAACCCCACATGACAGCTCTCTTAATGAAGAGAATAACAGGGAACTATAATTTTATTCCGCTGGGCTACATTATCATTCTGCATGTGTGACTTTAGACGACGGTGAACGAGGTCTCACCCAGGTTCCCACCACATGTCCACATTAGTTATGGAAATGAACCCAACAACCTCGACAGGCAATCATCACTGTAGTGCCTCGTTTTCCCTCAACAATTCACGCCTATTCCCTTCGGCTCGATCGTACACGAGAGTACGAAGACACGTGTAAACAGCTCTTAAATGCTGTCACTCAGAATAGTTAAAGCTGTTGACAACAAATTCAGGACAATCACATTTACAACAGGAAATTGTTATGTTAAATTATCTATATCTATGACGGGCACTTGAGTCAGCTTGGTTTCCCTCTCACAGCTTTATTCATCTGTCAAGGCCAGAAAGGCAGAACATTACTCTCTTATTACTAGTGCTACAATAGCATGGATTTGCTCATTTTTTTTCGTCTTATTCCAAGGAAAAGCCCTGTAGCTCAAATATCAATCAAGTTACAGCCTTTTATTTCATTTAGCCCTTAGCAACTTCCACTTTATTTTTCAGAATTGATAGAAAAATGACGCCTGCACCATATTAAGTCCATCCAAGCATGATAAAGAGACAATGAAATGATCTGTTCATTAACTAAATTGGCCTTTGCAGTTTTGTTTCTTTTAAAAAAGTGTCACCGTTTTTAACACTGGGAAAGTAAACAAACAACACAGTGTCATAGCCACACACAAAAACAACAAGAAAACATTAAAAGTTGTCATTTCTAAGCTGTAACGCAACTTTTATCCAAAAATATAACAACTATAGAGGAGATATTATAATGAGAATGAAGCTGTGAGCCACACATCATAGAATAGAAAGGCTATTCTATTCTATTCTATTCTATTCTATTCATCATCATGCTATTAATCCTAACTTTTTCAAAGTATCCATTTCCTATTTGTTTGATGACTCTCTGAGTATCTCAGAGGCGAAAGTTCTAAGCTGAGACGAGCTGTCTTGGACCCTGGTCCCCTAATGGCAGCGTCAATACTGGCTGCAGCATTAAGCAACGCGCTATTCGCACAAGCATCAACATTAAAGTCAGAAATCACTTTTTTCTTTTTGATACATGTTAGCATGGGGTGAATAATAAAAGGAAAAGGACGTGTAGGAACTTGGCTGACAAATATTACGACCTTAAGTCTAGAATATCAAGACTCTCTCATTAAAGCATTATAATCCAGAGCTATTACGATCTCTTGCCCTTATAACTTTTGATCTTGATTTTTGATCTGTAAAACAATCTTAAGCATCATTAAGGGAGTTTATGTCCAAGTTCTTGTACTTGTGTTTGTTCTTAAAACATTTTGCCCTCACTTTGGGTGGAATTGAGCGGGTGTCATGGCTAAACTACTCCGGAAGAGTCAGAGACCGTCACCACACTCCCACATCCATATTCAGCTCCTGGAAGATCCTCTGCAGGATCAAACGGCCGGCTGATGAGACGCTGCGACTGTAGCTGTCGAAACAGTGAGATGTACCAGTTCAGAAGGTTCCCTCGGAATAAATTACAATATCAGAATGGACCAGGCTCGCTGCTCACGCTTTAATTCACATGGTAAAATAAAGGATAATAATGAATCAAAAGCTAGCCGTGGCTACTTACCTTGAATGTTAAACAGGATCTTCTTTACACTGTAACGCTTCTTTATTTTTAGTCGCCATGTTGCAGGTCGATGATTTATACTTAAGCCGAGTTCTCTCTGCATGGAAATCATAGGTAGTTAGGATTGAAACATCTTATTTAAAGAACAAAAGTTCCCTTTTCTTTGAGGTGAGTTTGATTTGTATATTTATTTTTAATTTTCTGTTGAAGTGTTTCGAGACCCCATGCTGTGTCATAGAGGGAAAACACAAAAAATACATTTTTAATCGGAGAAAATGCTTCCGAAAAGAGAGAAAAGTATTTTCGAAAAACACACGCAGCAGTTTACGCCGCAGGTCCTGCTGTGAGCGGATATTTAAATACGATAAAAGCGACTGTGTAAACGGTCCATTTGCCATCGTGATCGTTTGGAAAAGGTTGTGTTTAAATGAGTGTTTTAAGGCGTAACAAGGTGACGAGTGATTCTGCACCTGCGTCTGCTTCAATAGAGCTACTTGTTGACAGCGGATCCTAAACCCGGAGTCATCTGCAGGTTAAAGACACAACTTCAAGTCCACCTTCTTTAAGTCTTAGTTGATTTATTCGGCTTGAATTTCAAGGTGGAGTGCAGAAAAGATTATTCGTGGTAATAAGGTCGAGTTGAAAAATATGAGTAGAGATGATAGCGAAGGTAGCGAAGGTAGATCATGAGACAAGAGGGGAAAGAAGCTTCATCCGGGATTATCTTGTAGGAGCCGGGCCTGGTGATCAGAAGATATGACATTTCTAAGTGCAAACATTTGCTTTTCTGAACCAAGAAGTTATTTCAAAACTTGTCTCGTCTCCCCTTGCCTTTTATCATCTGAAGCCTTCGGAATTGTTAATAGTTGGTTTACCTTGTATTTTTTGTTCATATTTTTGACGTTTTCATAGTTTCTGGTCAACAGTCCACTGGGCTGGTGCGCCCCCTGTGGTGTTTGTTCATTGCCTTCATATGGTAAGAATGTTTCAGTACTTATTCCATTACTGTTCAAGATTTACCAGAATACTTTGCAACTTCTGTTATTTTGAGACTATAACTTTTTCCATACACATGGATTTTTTGGGGGGTTAAGGTATCCAGAGGTAAAATAAAAATGGCCTCAACGCATCAATGACTCTTTAAAGAGCGACTAATGTGAAAACCGAACTCTCCTGACTCACATGTTTTCAAATGTTGAACTCTCCAAGATGCAGTAAGAGCCCTCATCATGATGATGTTTTGAATGTATTACTTTATAGAGTTCAGCCCCATCTGAAATCTCGGTGAATGAGAGGTTTACGAGAGCGTCATCCATTATGATGTAATAATGGCTTCACTCCTCCTCCAGCCAGGCTGTAATCTCGCCCGCTTTGGTTATACAATGAGTCCCTTGGAGGTGGCGACTTCTGGGATTGTTTGACCAATCCCAGCAGAGTGGGTGTGGTTATGGTAAACAAGATTTAATCTCCAGAAACAGACACATACTGAGTACAAGAGAGGTCCAAGATCTATTTAAGAGACACTTAAATCAACCTGCAGCTTTTTTTTCCTTTTTACATTTAGTTGGTGCAGCTTTTATTCATGTTTGCTCTCAAGTCCTGAAATGAGTGTATCTCAGAAGCTCTATTGATATGAAGATGGATCTTCAGAGATAGATGAAGGGTGGCGTGTGAAATGGGCAGATCAATGCAGCATTGGCAGTAATGAGAGCGTTATATGTCTGCCGGGATGAAGAAACACTTGAGCCAAAAGCTCTGGAATTACCAGTGGATCTGCTGAGCTACCTTTAATTACAGTCAGGAGCTAAAGGTAGTGATCGAAGAAAAAAAAAGAAAAAAGTTGCAAATACACCACAGGCTGTCTGGTCGTCTCAGCTTTGCTGCTGCTGCTTCTCCAAAGTTAGAGAAGCCAGTTGACCTGGGATGCCTTATCAATATGTTACTTTAATGAAGTGTTTCTGGTATCATGCAGAGTGTTCCTGAGTTGTAGGGCAAAGAAAAGCCAATGATAATTCAATTTTAGTGCACAAAAGAGGTTTGTAATTGCAGGTGTAGCACAAATAACTCGGACTCGACAATATCACAACATTTTCATAACATTCGCACAATGTTTGTACATTTCTCAACATTCTGAAAATCTTTTATAAGTATGATGAAAGTAAATGTTGCGCAGACAAGAGTCAGCAGATGCTGACGTATACACAGACACTAGCATCTCTCTGGTATGATGCAAGGAAGCAGGAAAATGCAGGGGAAGCAATATTTAAACACTCAGGGATTCAGGGAAATATAATGTCAGCAAAAGCTCAAAGACAGCGAGCAGATGTGCGGAACACAGCAGGACATCGATGAGGCTGACAGGGGGGCAAGAAACAGCACTTTACGATGACCCGAGGAAGACAGCTTTGAAGAACTGACCAGCTCCTCCAGAGAGCATTTATCTGACCACAGTTGCTTTGTGTCAGATATCTCCTGAAGCTCCACAGTCTCATGTTATGATGATTTAAAACATGGCTTTTCTTCCTGGTGTTTTTTTCCCCTTCTTAACTTTCTAAAGCTGCTATTTTTTTTCCTCTGTTTTTCAGGTACGTTCTGCTGCTGTTCATCCTCTTCTTCATCCCAGGCGTGGTGATGATGGTTGCCTACGGCATGATATCCAGAGAGCTCTACCGAGGCATGCAGTTTGAAGTGGGCCATACCGCCGAGGCTGCTGGTGAGAACCTCAAAACGTTTCGCACACTTTGTCAAGATTTATGCTTCTCGGGATGATAAGTAAAATTCTGGAGGGTACAAGTTAAAATAAGCAACATCCTGAAACATCATCCTAAAGCTGATACACCTGTAGTGCGGAAGGGGGCGGTTTTCCTTGATTTTCTGGAACTCCTGTTGTGTTATCAGTTTTATCTTGCCCTTGAAAGTACATACTTTATTGAGTATTGTTTTGATTGTTTAAGCGCTTTGTGACTCTGGTCTGGAAAAGCGCTATATAAATAAAAATGACTTACTTACTTACTTACATATAACAGAGAGAGAGTGTGATGTCACTCGTACCAACTACACTTTCCAGCAGAAATGGATGAGAAACATCCCATAATGTGGCAAGTTACATTGTGTAACCTGTCACACTGATTTACTCCAGTTGAGTTTTCATGTTTCTTTCAATATAAATCTAAATATACAGTATATGTCCAGAAAATCCTGCATACTGCAGAAATTCCATTTACCATCATAACTCCACTTTTAAACCAACGTTCATCATCATCATTTATTATTATTAAACTATATCTAGCTTTTATTTTACCTTTTTTTTTTAAAGAAAATTAAAAAATGTTATAGCAATGATTTGTGCGGATTTATATTTCCACCTGTAACGCCTACATGATATGGCTAACATGCTTCTTAACTCAAGTCATTGCAGTCAAAAACCCAAAGTAAACTCATGTGATTTATTTAGTAGTAACATATAGTTGTACTGTGATTAAACGTATATATTTATTTATTTATTGTTTGTGTACAGCTTGTTTTCATGAGCCTTAAAACTCATTTGGAGCCACCTTTAAATTTCTCATAAACAAAGTGATTTCAATTGTAGTCAATAAATCTTGAACTAAATGCGATACAGTATGTGCTGGTTTAGCCAGCCAATTAGAATTAGAATCAGAAACTTTTATTTCCAGTGTGGTTAACGCAACATAGGACTTTTCGTCTGTGTCAGTACAGAATAGAATGAGTTTTAAATGTCTAATATTAGATGTATTGCATTTTCTGACTATAAAAAATGGCACCTGGTTTATATTAGTGTAATGTTAATGTAAATGTAGTACCTGAGTGATGAAGGAATGAGGGCACATCTCCATTAATACTTGATGGAAGCAAAATATGTTGCTTTAAACAAGTTTTACAAGATTCATAACAAATAAAAGTTT
The DNA here is from genome assembly GCF_982586985.1 of Callionymus lyra. Lineage (NCBI taxonomy): Eukaryota > Metazoa > Chordata > Actinopteri > Syngnathiformes > Callionymidae > Callionymus > Callionymus lyra. The sequence goes on from NC_141822.1 coordinate 23,415,671, forward strand.
TTAATCATTGATCTGTTTCCGTATTATTTAACACGAGCTCAGGCAAATGAACAAAAACAACAATTAAGGAGCGCAACAGACCATAATGGAGGTGTGGGATGGAAGAACAAATTAAAAATAGAAATAGAAAAAAGGGTCTTTTGTTATTTAGTAAATCAATGAAACAAGTTGAGCAGCAACAGTTGTTTTTGTTCAGCTACCAGCAGAGTGTGAGTGGAAACAGTGTTTTCCAGACATGCCAGAGGAGACGACTTTTGTTTTGCCCGCAGCTTGTGTTGACATTCTTTTGAAGCATTGGTTCTGGACCTTAGACACTTGTCCAACTTGTCACAATTGGCTTGTTCTCCTGCCAATTTGGATTTTCTCCACTGCTCTGTATTTCAAGAGAAAATGGAAAATCTGTCGGTCAGAGCTGAATGTTAATGCTCGCCTCAAAACTTTCATCTTTTCTTTTTCGAAATATAAGAGAGAGTCTGTTTCCATGGAGTCCGACTATGCTGTAGAAAGACTCACAACTTTTATGCTCCACAGGCCAGAAGAACGGCGCGAGTCGGACCGCGCCCAAGAATGAAAACGATGACGGTTGTTACGTCGAAGTATCCAAAAAGCCCGGCACCTCGGTGGAACTCCCGACTCTCGCGACGTCGTCCGGTCAGGCCCCGGCGAAGCCTAAGAATTCTGGCCCCAACGCCTCGGATAAGAAGCTGCAGGCGAAGAAGCGAGTCATTCGCATGCTGATGGTCATCGTGGCGCTCTTCTTCATCTGCTGGATGCCGCTGTACTTCGCCAACACCTGGAAGGCCTTCGACCTGAGGGCGGCCGCGAGAGCGCTCTCCGGCGCCCCCATCTCCTTCATCCACCTGCTGTCCTACACCTCGGCCTGCGTCAACCCCATCATCTACTGCTTCATGAACACGCGCTTCCGCAAAGCCCTGCTGTCCACCTTCGCCTGCTGCTTCCGTAACCGCCTCTGCCGCCAGTGTTGCAAGAAGAAGGAGTTGCTGGGCGACGATGGCCTTACCACGACCATGGGCACCACCATGGTCACGGCGGTGACCAAGACCGGCTACACTTCGGTCAACACCAACGCCAGCTGTTGAGGGAAAAAAAAACGCCCAAATTCTTATCTTTTTTTTTCATTTTTTTTTCAAGAAACGCAATCAATCATTGGACCGTTTCCTGAAGCTCTTCTTCACATTGCATGGTTCAAGAATGTTCTCAAAGGAGGCTGTCAATCTCACAGCTGACATCCATTTTTTCTCTAGACTATTAACCAATATTTGCTGTGTTGCATCCTGACACGAACATCAAGTGCCTGTACTCCGTGTGTCGCGATGTTTGTCTTCATTGTTGGGTTAAGACAATGTGTTTATATGTAAATACTGTCTTAATGTTCTTACTGTGCCAAAGGTGACGACGCTGATAGCAAAGATGAAGGTTCAGTGTGCTAGTTGTTCAACCCTTATTCATTCAGGAAATACTTTTTTTTTTAATTTAAGATGACATAAGCTTGACAGGAAGTGACCATATTATTTATGCCAAAACTGTTTATAGGGGTTTTCTTGTCTTCTGCGCTGTTTCACGCATACAGTATATAAGTGTATACACTTGGTTATCAAGTATGTATATAAATATATATATGGCCTGTTGCCTTGTCGTAATCAAGAATCAGGTTAGTTCTTTGTTTAGCTCATGTGCTAGCAAAAACATGGAAGGATAACCGAGGGATGGTGCAACATATGTCGATATATCTACTTCATATTTTAGGATTTGTGGTATAAAATGAAGTGAAATTTCGCCGGTAGTACGACGTTTTGTAGTATAAGTTGTTTTGTTGATGGTGACGGTCTTAAACAGTGTCAGTAGACACGTAGCATAAAGGAAGAATTGAATCCATGGTGACTTATTCACTGTCTGTGCCAATTCATGCTTTATTTGGCTTTGACTTGCTGTTTTCTTAAAATTGGAGAAAAAAACAAGGCAATATTTGGCATCTTCTGGTTTGCAGGAATTCTTCAGCTCTAATGCCAACATAAGCGTTGCAAAGTAAACGACAGAAAAAGGATGAAAGCACACACATGTTTTTTTCAGCCTCCTTCTGCCCGTCAAACTTACATTTTCAGCTCAATTATCTCCTTTTGGTCCTTTTGTGCTCCCTCTCTGCCGCAGTGCAGCCAATTACACTAAGTATGACCTGATCCCAACACAAAGCTTCTGCTCCTTGGCTCAGACTTAACAAGGTGTTTCTTCGGGGGGATGCTTGCAGTGCACAGTCCTGGACAAGAATGTTTACTGATGACAAATTGCTCATCTGGCGAGCTTGACCAGAGCAACAAACCAGGAATATAAGACGTGTTGTTGAGAGGAGCTCTCAGCCGTGAGACACGACAGCAGCGCAGTTTCCCATTCGATAATACACTTTTAAAGAGGAATGGCTCCAGATTAATGATGCTGGGGATTAAATAAACCATCGACAACTGCTGAGCTTCTCTTTGAAAAGAAGCTGAGCAAAAGTGGCTCTTTTTTTAAAAACACTGTGAGAACTTAACACACCCCAGAAGTGTGCAAATGAAGTTGTTCCCTTCGGAGCAGCGCTGTCCTCTTGGCAATTTACACTTCACAACAACTTTACTTAAATGTTTCCTTCGCTATAAACTGCACCAGACACTTTTGTAGGCCATTCCTAGCTAGATATTTACAAAAAGATCATTAGACCTCAAATTGAAGACAATTACAAGAATCATTAAAAACTATCTGTGTCTAAAGCTGTGTAAAGAAACACATACGTAGGTGGAATGAAGAACATTGAGGAAGGTCTTGAGGCAATATAAAAAGTTTTAGTGTTTCATGTTCAAGGATCACTAACTTAAGTGTCATCTGGTTCAGAGATTCTCAATCGTGAGTCAGGACCCCAAAAATACTCCTCTATTCATTTTATTATCATTAAGCTGTTATGAAATGTTACATTTCAGGTTCAAATTGCACTTTTTGTCTTTGATATTTATTCTTAACTAGGCTTTTTTTGACATTTACTCGTGATATGGAACCATAGCTTCCTATGTATGCCCTTTAGCGAAAAAAGTCCACCATAAATTCCAATGTTTTTGTATGTCTTTCTCTTTTAAAAGTATGGTGGCCTTGAGTTTCCAGAAAGCCTCGAGGTAAAATGCATTATTATTGATATTAAATGTGCCATACACACACACACACACACACAAACACAATGGATTCTGACACTGTAAAAACAGGGATATGTATTTAAAAAATGAATAAAAGTGTGAAATTTGGGGCCCAATTTTCCAGGGTTGTCCGTTTAACAATAGAAGTATGAATCCAAACATAAGCTGAAAGCACAAAACATTTTGAGACAACAACCTGGTTATCTACCTCAAATAAGATGAAGTACTTTTTATTTTGTTATAGCCAAATAATTATTATAATGGTGTTTCCTCAAAGTTCCAATAGTCATGAATAGGTTCGATCTGTTTGTTCATCTGTAGCTCTGCTCTGAGAATATAGGTTAGGTTAGGTAGAACTTTATTGATCCCTCAGGAGGTCTCCTTTGTTTATTTATGAATATATTGTGTGACTCAAAATTAACTTGGATTTGCAATAATTAGTCTCCCTGAATTGTTATTGTGACGTAGCATACTAACCCTTTTTATCACTTAAGAGAAACAAGAGATTAGAAGTTGTTATACACATTTTCTTGTGAACCCACTGGACGTTTGACTCCAATTGAGGGTTAGATATTAAAGAAATTATGACATATTTTGTCTGCATAGATTTGGATGGACAACAAAATTACACAACCAGACCCCATCGCACAATTAAAGTCAAGTTAAGCTGAATGTTTGGGGACTGTGTGAGAACACGGGAGCGACGGAAAAGTGAGCACGGAGATGACAAACACCACACAAAAAAACAACCATTTTTTCAAGCAAGAAAGTAGATGAGAGTTTATGTCTTGCAATTATCCTACAAAAACTCACATGCGACACTTGTGACACATTTGCAGGACATCAGAGGTAATGAGCTCTTTGTAGCAGCAGCTTATTTCCTCAGACTTACTCAGACATTGATATGAATGTGTTAACATTTACAAAGATTAAAGAAGGAAATTGGACAGCTATGCTTTTGTAAACATTTCATCAACCTTTCATCATGAACAACAGAGAAAAAGCCACATCACATTGTGCGTTTTAAACTGTCGTGTTACATCGGTCTTTGTTCCCCTCTCCAATCAACTCCCACGCCCCCCCCTGCTTTTCATCCTCGACAGTGCACACAACTGTTTGAATAACACATCCAGAGTCAGAAACTTGCTTTGTCAAGTGAAACAATACGCTGAATGTTTTCCAGTTGCTGCACATATATAAACCATGCTCTGTCGATGAAAGTGAGGGAATGAACATTGACAGCGGAGATTTGTAATGTATGAATCGGCGACTAGAGCTGGGGTTCTTTTTTATGGTGGACATAAAAAAAATATGTTCGTGCGCTTCATCTTGTCCAACGACTGTGACTGGAGGTGTTTAATTCCAACTTGTATTATAATTGACAACTGTGCACTCTCGTTTGCATCTGTGTCACTCCAGATCATTTCATTGTGTCGGCTGATTGAAAGAATGACCTTTTAAGTTTTAATATTTGGGGTTGAGTTCTTTTATTTTAGTCATGACTCAATGCCCCTCAATGTTGTTGTGTTCTGAGTTGATAAAATACTTTCACCTGTCATTACAAACAAGTACCATGTTATACTTTTCCTCCCCATTACATCTGGGCTGTACTTGTCTAACCTCTTGTTTGTTTGGTCGTACTCTTGGCAGGTGATTTTTTTTTCTTTACAATTACTGTTTGAACCACCTCCATTAACTTAAAATGAAGTCAATATTTATTATTATTTATATCGTTTTTTGTTTATATGTAACAGGGAAACAGTGTTTGGTTTTTGTCATTAAAGGGTTAGTTTAACCAAAATTCACTCATTTTCTACTCACCTTCATGTTGACTAAGGGTTAGAGTTGTTTTCAAACTAATCTGTTCCTTTTTAGAGTTTTAGGCAAAAAAAGTATATTCATCTTAAGTAAGTAAGTAAGTAAAAGTTATGTAGCGACTGAACGCCCAGGGACAAACTTTTTCCAAAAAGAGGTTTAAAAACATCCATACCCCACCATACTGCTCGTCTTTATCGCCTAAATAAGTCTATATTTTACACTTGTTTGTGGCAGGAGTCGAAAGACTTACAGCGCTATAAACCGAAATTACTCCGAAAGTACTAGAGTAAGTAAGTAGTAGTAAGGTAATATTGCGAGTGCTTCAAGAGCATACACAGTCTACTATTTCTACATCTGCCACAAACATGCACAAAATATAGACTTGTTTAATCTTCTCGTCGAGGCTTCATTACAAGAGGGACGTTACAGACGAGAAGTATGGAGGAAGGTGCCTCATTAAAATGAACATACATGTTTGCATATAACTCTAATTAGACATCGAATACACTATAAATAACGACAAACATTTGTCGACATGAAGGTGAGTAGAAAATGAGTGAAGATTGAATTTTGTGGTAACTATCACTTAAAGCAATTGAAGTAGAATCGAGTTTTGTATCCAACATAAGTTCCCAATTAAATATGAATAGTTAGGCTCTCATATGACCATCTTTGGACCAGCTACACTTGCCTGTGTTTGATATATATTATCGATATATAGGAGATATAGTGGAAGTTTATTCGCAATATGTATGTTTGCAAAATGGCTTATATCTAAACATCATAATGAAACGATCTACATCCTCTTGCTAAAGAGACATTCCACCTGATAAAAATGTTCATGGTTTGTTGTAATATTTACATCTAAATACTTATTTACTTTATATACTTTGCATTTTAACTTAATGTTTGCTGTTGGGTTGACATATTAAGATTATTATTTGCTTTCATTTGTTTATTTCTTCACTTGAACAGGACGAAATAAGAACATGTTTTGCAGAATGTAATAATAATTATCTTTATCTTTATTTACAGCGAGAAAGTGGAAGCAAAGGTGCTTCTAGTTTAAGCATCAGGATGTAATTGTGTAGCTATCGATGAGTTCTGTTACGTGTATTATTGTCTCATTACCAACATTAAACAACCCTAAAATAATGAAAACAGGTCACTGTTGGTTGGTAGGTCAATTCTCTCTTTATCTTTAGACAACATGAGATTCATTTAACAGGTTGAAGTCTTTCTTTTCTACCTCGTATGAGACATTTTTAAGCAGGTGTTCCAGGTAAACAGGGTGAAACTTGATAGCAATATAGATGATTTTAGACCAACATGTAGACATGCTCTATCAGAAATGTATACTCTAGTAATAACCGTGCTATTGTTTCCTTGAGCAGGACTTATTCCTGACAGCTTCCTGAAGTGATGAGGTGAAGGTGTCGTAGGTGTGATGGTCGAGACGGTTTGACATTTCTGCCCCGAGAAGACCAGAGCGATCGCAGAAGGCACTTTACGTAGCATGTTGTTGTGAGGCTACCAGGTTTATCAGGGTCTTTTCAATATCACCTTTACTAGAATCAGGACAGAGTCATCCATAGATTGACAACAACTAAAAACTCCTTCAATCAGATTAATTCAATTGCAAAACTTAAAAACAGATTATTTTGAAAGAAAACCAACCATCACTGACACTCAGTCAGGAGCAAATTGGACTTTTGTTGTTCATTAATAATAATAAAAACTCAGTGGAGACAGTGAGGAATATACACTTGAGATATTCCAAACGTTTATTAATTATTCATATTAAAGCTAGAGTTTGATTTGTGCTTCAGGCAGACACAGTTTCTTTTGGCCGACAGATTTTACACCTGAGCATTATTGCGTAAACAAAATTAATGAGAGCTGTCAGGAAGAAGGTTTTTGTTGTAAATCTGCCGAAAAGAGGACCATGTTGTATTTGTTGTCTTTTCATTTACCTAATGAATGAAGATGTTTTTTATCCATTTAATGCTGGGAAATTTGCAGAAATGACTACATTAAAACGCTTCGATCGAAAATGGCTCCACGTGAAGCTGTTTGTGCTTTTGTGTCTTATAGTCTTTGCACCGCGGGAACAATAGACGTCAGGAAAATCAAAAATGAAAAACTGCTCAGTCCTCTGAACCACCCACCAGGAGTAATATTGCGAAGTTTTGTCTTTCTGGCAGCATGAAGGAACATTCGCATCAGTACTGATGGTTTGCACCACCCCACACAAAACTGCTTTTTAAATCAATACTTTGACACGATCATATTCACCAAAGTGCATTTCAACATAGGGGTTATTTCATCTTCATCCCTCACATGACAACATATTTTATAAACACAGTTTGGCTCGACTCCCTGACGTGCAAAGACCTTTACTGTACATGTTTACCGAAGCAGCCTCTGCTAACTTTTGTAAAGAAAAAAAACATTTCCATATCTGGTGCCTGCTTGTACGACATTGTAATACTTGTTGGTATAAAACTGTTAATTAAGTGTCAGTTAAAAGAGAGAACCTCTAATGTCAATGTGAGGTTTCAAATGTTCGATGTTTGTGCCGTTTTGCTTTAACTGTAAGATAGTGTCTTGTTTTTATGGTTTGTTTCATGGTTACTGGCTTCACAGTGTTTTCATGCCTTGACTCCATTATTTATCAATAATAATAAATACTGGGAATTATCTAGACCATCTGTGTACGAAGCTTTTCTTTCGATGTTGATTGTTTGATATTGCAGAGAGCCTGAAGGAAGATAGATAGTATTTTATACCAAACAGTGTGGGCCATTTTTTAGGTCAAAGGAGTAAAATCTCGGACTGGACCATATGTGCTCAAACTCAAACTCTCCTGACTCACATGTTTCAAAAGTTGAAGTCTTCCTCTCGAACATGCACTCTCATCATGACCATGTTTTGAAATTATTACTTTATAATGTTCGCCCCGGTCTGAAATCTCAGCGAACAAGAGGTTACGAGAGCAGAATCACATCCCTCTTCCTTTATACAACGAGTCCCGAAGACTTCCAGGATTGATTGCAACCCTTGATGCTTGACCAATCAAAGCAGAGTGGGTGTGGCTATGGTAAACACAATTCTTCGTTTTTCAGTGGGCGGGGCTTAAGAAGTAAGTAAGAAAGTAATTTAGTCTTTTAATTTTCTAATGTAAATATTTCAATGAAAAGAAAGTTTTGTACAAACAAGCATAAACTGATCAGTACAATAGAGGTCCAACATCTATTTAAGACACACTTAAATAAACGCATTAGTTGGTCATACGTGAAATAGTACTGAGGACGACTGAGATGCCAACTTACTTTTGTATGTTTGTTAACATAATGTTTTTAAGAAGCTAGATATTTCCTTAATAAATGACAGTAATGACAGCCATGTCCAGATTTAGTATTTAAAAATGTAAAATTAGAGGAAAATTCTATAGTTTTGAGTCTTTTGTAGCATGAACCTTTTAGGGGTAGATCACGTGATCCTTCTTTTAAGACCATGCTTTCTTTATGGGTATGCAAACAACTCTGTGTATCATGTGAATAAACAGACAGAAGAAAAAAAAATTGGGTGTTCGGCAGTGCAAATTTAAAAGCTATTGACAGAAATATAAAACTTTTTTTTTTAACCTTTATTTGTACCAGACTTTTAAACCAAAGAGCAATTAAAGAAAAGAAAGGTGACATTTTTTCCATGACTAAATCCCCCCTAACTCTATATTAAGAAAAAGTTTGAGACAAAGATATAGGAATATTGTGTACAATTAAATTAAATTCAATTCAATTTTATTTAAAGTGTCGTATCATAACAAAGTTATCTCAAGACACTATACAGTTGAAATAAGACTACAGTTGATTAAGGAAAAATAGATCCCAGCAATTCAATTGTTCTTTGCAAACATAATTTCAAATTCAAGTAGGATTTTGTCAGAGAATGATTCTGCTCATTTAATTGTATTTTATTAACAATCATGATTTATGGTTTAATATCATTGTGGTTTAATTGTGTTGTGTGAGACTTTATTACAGATATATTCATTGAAAACTTAATAATATAATAACAAATAAATGTGTACTCATTTACACAAACAAGAATTAAAACGGGTTTCTTAGGGTTATTGGAACAACTATCACAGAAAGGGGGTTCCAGATGTTTAAGGATGTTCGCTGAAGCCGCAGGATGAAAGGAAAGTCACAAACATGTTGGAAATCTCTACAGGAATTCCCATAATGCCAGGGCAAGAAGATAAAAAATCAGGTACTACTTCAAAGAGAAGCGCGTGGATGATGCATTGAAGTAAAATCACGTTAAAAGATACATTTGTTCACTTAAGTTTGCGAACAGCTAAATCTCTTTTTTTTTCAAAAGTGGTGTAGTGTGAAAAATGCTGAATTGTTATATAGCAGCGAACAATGGCGAACCCGGCTCCCCAGTGAATACTCCTGGGTCTGAATCAAAGTCCTCGGAAGCCGAGAAACCCTCAGGATGTTCGCACTTGTGTTCATGGAACGAGTCACGGAAGGCTTTGAATGCTCAGCAGCCCTCGCCATAGCAACGTGGCCCGGTGCAACTTTTATCTGTTGTCTTGGGCCTGAAATGCAGAAAAATACATGTTTGTCAGAATTACATCTAAGGGAGGGACAGAGAAGAGAGAAAGTGAAAGAAAACCGAACAGAAGGATATTTGTTTTATACATCTCAGATGGTGCTGAAGACGATGAAGCGTCTTGAATATTTTATTTGCTTGAAGCGAGCGCTGAAATATATCTCAATGTCTGAATATTAATGGTTTCTGCGCCATCGCTGCTGTAATGGATTTTACTCTTAAGATTTTGCTTCATCAGTTTGAGTCACACCATCACGCCAGCAGTGAAGGTTTCACCCGACCACCACAATCGTTCTGTGGTGCGTTCAAGAACCATGTTAAAGTGGTTCACTTCCAAAGAAAAAGAGTAAATTAGCATTTTAAGTTAAATCATATTAGCATTAACCGGTAATTAATCATGTTTTAAATGAGCTCTATGGCCTTCTAGAAATCACCCGACTAATAAATGTGTTAATTCTATAAAGCGCCTTTCACGGATAAATGGATGGATTGGTGTAGGTATGGAAAGAAGGAAGGAAGAAAAAGGGATGAAGGAACGAAGGGAGGGAAGAAGAATAGATGGATAGGTGGATAATGGAGCTAAGGATGTTGGAAGAATAGAAGAAAAGAAAGACTGGATAGATGGATAGTATAAATGTAAATGAGGTATGGGTGGATAGTGGATTGATGGATGGATAGACGTATGGATGGATGGATGGATAGACGTATGGATGGATGGAAGGAAGGAAGGAAGGAAGGAAGGAAGGAAGGAAGGAAGGAAGGAAGGAAGGAAGGAAGGAGGGAGGGAGGGAGGGAGGGAGGGAGGACGGAAGGAAGGACGGAAGGAAGGAGGACGGAAGGAAGGAAGGAAGGAAGGAAGGAAGGAAGGAAGGAAGGAAGGAAGGAAGGAAGGAAGGAAGGAAGGAAGGAAGGAAGGAAGGAAGGAAGGAAGGAAGGAAGGAAGGAAGGAAGGACGGAAGGAAGGAGGACGGAAGGAAGGAAGGAAGGAAGGAAGGAAGGAAGGAAGGAAGGAAGGAAGGAAGGAAGGAAGGAAGGAAGGAAGGATGGAAGGAAGGAAGGAAGGAAGGAAGGAAGGAAGGAAGGAAGGAAGGAAGGAAGGAAGGAAGGAAGGAAGGAAGGAAGGATGGAAGGGAGGGAGGGAGGGAGGGAGGACGAACGGAAGGAAGGAGGACGGAAGGAAGGAAGGAAGGAAGGAAGGAAGGAAGGAAGGAAGGAAGGAAGGAAGGAAGGAAGGAAGGAAGGAAGGAAGGAAGGAAGGAAGGAGGGAGGGAGGGAGGGAGGACGGAAGGAAGGACGGAAGGAAGGAGGACGGAAGGAAGGAAGGAAGGAAGGAAGGAAGGAAGGAAGGAAGGAAGGAAGGAAGGAAGGAAGGAAGGAAGGAAGGAAGGAAGGAAGGAAGGAAGGAAGGAAGGAAGGAAGGAGGGAGGGAGGGAGGGAGGACGGAAGGAAGGACGGAAGGAAGGAGGACGGAAGGAAGGAAGGAAGGAAGGAAGGAAGGAAGGAAGGAAGGAAGGAAGGAAGGAAGGAAGGAAGGAAGGAAGGAAGGAAGGAAGGAAGGAAGGAAGGAATTAAGGAAGGAAGGAGGGAGGGAGGGAGGACGGAAGGAAGGACGGAAGGAAGGAGGACGGAAGGAAGGAAGGAAGGAAGGAAGGAAGGAAGGAAGGAAGGAAGGAAGGAAGGAAGGAAGGAAGGAAGGAAGGAAGGAAGGAAGGAAGGAAGGAAGGAAGGAAGGAAGGAAGGAAGGAAGGAAGGTATTTGCTGCAATGTTAAAGAAGTATTTAACATGAACATCCATCTCTCTCCTGAGCCTGGTGAGATCCCGTCAGTTGATGCAGTCATCAGTGTGTCTGGTTAACATCTGACAGATGTGTCTGTCTGCAGCGCTGCTGATTAACATCTGTTACAGCTGTTGTCCACCACAGCAGCACAAGTCAATACAGCAGGATGTGGTCGAGCTCCCTCACTTCCCCCTCATTCATCTTCCTTCCAGTCTCCTGCCAGCCATTCTTAATGGTCTGTCCCCACCTCCCGCGTTCCTCTGCCGCCCCCCCATGATGCCTCCTCCCATGATGCCGCCTCCCATGATGCCGCCTCCCATGATGCCGCCTCCCATGATGCCACCTCCCATGATGCCGTCTCCCATGATGCCTCCTCCCATGATGCCGCCTCCCATGATGCCTCCTCCCATGATGCCGCCTCCCATGATGCCGCCTCCCATGATGCCACCTCCCATGATGCCACCTCCCATGATGCCTCCTCCCATGATGCCGCATCCCATGATGCCACCTCCCATGATGCCACCTCCCATGATGCCACCTCCCATGATGCCTCCTCCCATGATGCCACCTCCCATGATGCCACCTCCCATGATGCCGCCTCCCATGATGCCGCCTCCCATGATGCCGCCTCCCATGATGCCGCCTCCCATGATGCCACCTCCCATGATGCCACCTCCCATGATGCCGCCTCCCATGATGCCGCATCCCATGATGCCTCCTCCAGCGTGTTACACCACAGGGTTTGTGGTGACAAATCCTAAACAGCAAAATGAACCTCCTTGAATAACTATGTAACTTTTGTCCTTCAACTTTAACAGGGGCTGAAAGTGGCCATGTATCAATGTATCATTTTTTGAGGCACGTCATTTTGAAAACATAAACTGCAGTATTATTTAAATTAAATTAAATAGTAGATACATATATTCATTCAGGTTGCATTGCTGTTTTAAACAATATTATGAACTGATTGGATGAGGGATATGAAAGTGGAGATAAGGATATTAACTTTAATTTTGACCCAAAATGCTGCAATTATTAGTTTTAAAGTGACAGTTTTCACTTTGATTACATGGTAAAGAATTGAATTAATATTCAAAATCCTGACCCAGGAATGAGAAGGTGCCTAATACTGTTCAGCTTTACCCACAAGAAGTAGTACTACTCTCTCAGTAACCTGCTGTTGGATCTTAGAACTGACATCACAACACCAACACCTTATAGATGGGTTTGAAAATACAATTTTTATTTCATGTCACAACACTGCAGCCACTGAACACCCTGGGCTTATCTAGTTCTTATCTCGTCTGTCTTTCTGTCTGTCTGTCTGTCTTCATCTATTCATCTATTTGCTCGATCAACATCACAATATTATCTTTAAAATAACATAAGTAGAACATTCCAGTTAATCCAGAGTCTTTAGGGAACTCGGCAAACTCAGCTCAACTTCAATTCACTTAAACTTTTCAGCCGAAAGACGCACGTCTTGTCATGATCGACAGGTTTTTGAAGACGCTCAGCCTTTGTTTCTGCCAGAATCAGAGGAAGGACGGCGGGCGAGTGCTAACAGGCACATGCGGGACATCGATCTCCAGCTCAACGTGCCCTTCTCCAACATTTATCCCATCACAATAGAGGAGTCCTTCTGTGTTCCGAACTTCTCTGGCTGAGAGTTCTGGATTGACACCTCTGAGATACGTGATGCAGTTGCTAAGGAACGGAGGAGAAAGGAGCAGCTTCTCCAGTTCAGAGTGCGACACTTTACTTACGCGAAGACATGAATTATCTTGGGGTAGGAGAATGGGAGGAAGTGGTTAAATTGACATGGGGGTTGGGTTGGGGGGGTGCATGGGAATAAGTGGTTGAACACACATGTGCTCTTAACTGATGGATTTTCCACGACCTTTCTTCACAGAAGACCTAAAATATCCTCACAATTTTCAAGATGATTCCTGTTTCCTTAGGACACATGCAACAATTTCTTAAAGCTATTTATTTTTCATTATTTAATTAAAATGGACTGTTATCAACTAGTATTTTTGATGTTTTGTCCAGATCAACAACATTCTACTTCATGGGTGCTTGGGGTCTTGTTTAATCCAACTTTTTAATATTAAAATACTAAAGGGACAACCTGTTTTGAATTATAATAAACATGATGATCGTAATAATTATGACCTTCATTTATATTCATCATGTCCAACATTTGAAAGTCAGGAAACACACCTGCCAGGTGTTTCAAGGGTTCTAGGCTGGGAAGACTGATGGCATCACATACATATATTATTATATTATATTATTTTAGTATTTCTATTTTTCAAAATTGACCACTGAATACAAAATTAAAATATTATTTTTATTTATTTGAAACACACATGTAAAAATGATTAGCTTAACATTCTTATTTTGTATGATGACGATAAAGAAAGATTTAAACAATATATGTATTTTAATGACTTAAAAATATGACTTATGATACAATATTCATTTATATCCATTTGAAAAGAAGCATGTTATGAAAATATGACTTGAATATTTTTCAAATGAAACATTTTTAAAGTAGCTCAGTACTCTCTTGGTATTGTCTGGTGGCACTCTTGTAGAAAATTGTTTATAATGAATTTAAAACACTATGAATTAAAAAATATTAAGAATTTAGAAAATTACTCATGGGAGAATTTTTAATATCAAACTGTATTTGTAAAAACAAATGAATTCATTTGGAACATGTTGAAATATTTTTGATACAATTATAAATACAACAAATATCAAATCAAACCTTTCAATATACAAATTATTGAATTCATATTCAATTTAAAAAAATAATCTTGTATTTCAATATAGAAATAATGGAATTCAATCATTCAGAAAAAAAACTATTTAATTCTTAAAATAAAAAAAAGGATTGATGGATTTTAGTAAAGAAATCATTTGAAATGTTAAGTTAAACCATCAATATTTTAAAGACACTGATCTACCAACATGGAGTGAGCAAACATCAAATGAGGACCTGGGAGCTTCTCACATCTGACAACATCTAACATCTACCACCTACTGCCATCGGAAAAAAAGCCGATGCAAACAGATTGCTGCGATCAGAGTGTCATGAACGCACTTCCTGTCTCAGCAGGAAAGTGTGAAGGAGTGTGAGAGTCATCCCTGGCAGGCTACAGTCCTGCCCTCTGACACAGGTCATGGTCTGTGGTCGGGCCGGCCACCAAAAAAACGGCTCCAGCTCCCCGTCAACATTTGTCAAGAGACTGGTTCACAGAAGTACTGGAAAAGCTTCCGACTCATAAAAGTGACTGGCATGTGAACCGATTCAAACGCCAACCTAGCTGGCTGACTATTTGTTTGCAAAGTGTTTTTCTTTTTCCCATATGATCTTCTTACCCATAAAAAGGACCCTTGTTCACAGAGAGGCTACTCCTGCTGTGGATCTTAATGCTGCCTCTTGAAGCCAAGTTTTATTGAAGGTCGTCTTTTGAGGTTAACTGCAATTTCGAAAAGGGTAAACTATGTGATTGTATGCTAATGGATTGGCGACCGGCCCAGGACCTCACCACCCTGGAGTCCCAGGAGTAGGCGGGAGAAATATATAGATGGTTTAACAAAGTAATTGAGCATGGCATGTTGGACCTTCAAGACAATTCAATTCTGCATAACCGAACAAGGGAAGCCACAAGTGGTGGTGCAGCTTATATACATTCAGGGCCTTAAATGGAGTGCTTGTCCAGGATTCTTGTTTTTCGGCCGATGACAAACCACGTCATCAGACTTGATACGGAGATAAAGCACAATCATACCTTACAAAGAAATCCAGAGATTACCAGGCTTTCTTAAAGGTACTGTTGAATTTATCTTCACCTTTCGGAGCATCACAAGAAGATCTCACCTGAAAATGTAACACAGGATTTTGATATTTGAGTGGATCATTTAAATGTAAATGACGCTGCTTCCTTTATTAATGCGTCAAGACCTGCACCTAATTGATGCTTGACTGTATATAAATATAAACAATTAGATATGCAATTATGACTCAATAAAGTCCAAATTCAGAACTTCTGGAGGAAAATAACAGCAAGAAAAAGGGTTCTTGTAGCGTTCCTGAATATTGAATTCAAACTTTATTTATTTACTCATTCTTGTGCCTCTGAACATGACCACATGCCGCGTGTGTTACATTACATTTATCTTAGAATCTTTAGCTGAATCTGCCTCAAAATGTAATGAAGTCCTCCTCAGGCAAGTGCATCCCTCATCAGAACTCAATCTATGTCCGTTTCTGTAGAGCCAAGCTGGCAGACGGGGGGCGACAAACAACCAAACCGAACCTTGTCTGCAAAGGTAATCAATCCCCCGGAGGGCAAGAGTCATTCATCACTTGCTCCTTCTTCACTTTCCCCGATGATGTACAATCTGAAGTGAAAAATGCAGAGGGGGAGGGGGGCAACAACGCTCTGGTATCGAGGCCTTTTTTTTCCAGCCCTGGCAGCTCAACAACTATCACAAATGTAATCACGAGGCACGTGGGTTTGATAAATAGTCGAAAATACAAGCTGCTCTTATGTGTTTCAGGATCTTCAGACGGATCAACGAACAAAAAAGCCTGAGGGTTCAGTTAAAAGAAGATCGATTTGTAATGTCTGAGTGTGAGTTCAACACATTGTATAAAAACGGATAAATTGACGTGATTTTTTCTTTAACAAGATTTCATTTTCGAGTCGAGAAAGTGGCCGATGAAATTAAACGACAACTTCTCTTTTGTCTATCACTCATCAGGTCGCTTCTAATATCCATCCTGGCATCAGGATCATCATCTAATTAAAATAAATAATTGCAGAGAGACAACAGTTCCTGCTCAGTTCAGACCTTATGAGCAGAGCTGATAACCACTTCCTAATGTAATTCAGTCTTGCGAGCCTTTCCATTACAGTGATGAAAGTTAGGTCGTAATTAGAGCGCTGCTGGATTCAATCCCCCCATTTATCTGTCCGTGTAAACACACTGCTTTAATGATGAGATTTTATTCAGGCGGAGTTTGATTACTGGTAGGAAGTGTGGAGTCGGACGGCACACAGGATCTCAGCCTTTCTATTAATATCAATAAACCAGGAACAGTATTATTAGACACCAGAGTTGGGAAGCTTCCTGTGGCTGCTGTTGTCTTTCACAGTGACTTACATGGTTTTTAGAGCTGCTGGGAAGACAAAGGTCCATTAAACAGAAGAGAAGGTGTGTTAGGGAAGAGTTTAACAGAGACTGGAGAAACACTTGTATTTGTTGATTGGCCTGACATGTTAAAAAATAAAACTTATTAAACATGCTGCATGAAATATGAAACCATAAAAAGAGAAATGTTTTTGTAAATAATGACACAAGTTTGCGTACAAGGCTGCGTCCCAATACTACCCCATAGTCCTACCCCTTTATCTACCCCTTAAAATCAAGGA
The DNA here is from genome assembly GCF_982586985.1 of Callionymus lyra. NCBI lineage: Eukaryota > Metazoa > Chordata > Actinopteri > Syngnathiformes > Callionymidae > Callionymus > Callionymus lyra. The sequence continues at coordinate 23,432,519 of NC_141822.1, forward strand.
CTAAGAATTAGGACAGCCCTCCCCCTAACAGGTACATGCAAAACAGGGGTAGGGCTAAGATCAAGTGGTAGGGGAAGTATTGGGACAGGCCCCTGGTCATCTCCGTTTTAGGTCTGCAGACTAAAACTTGCAAACCGCAGACCATTTGAGGCTTGTGATATGATTTTCTGTGGCCCTTCATCGTTTGATGACTGTGGGTCTCAGAAAGAGACTCCATCATTGCACATTGTCAGATCCAAAAGATCGTAAACAAGAAAAAATTATAACATCCAATGCCATCTATTTTCATAAAGTAGTAGGTGTTCTAGTCTCTTACTGTCTTGTAGACACTTGAGAAAATGCAAATGAGCATGAAGACTACCGAGCTCTCAGTCAAGGTTTTAGGGGGTCACGTCAACCTGATCATGTCAGTGGAAACAGAGGCACAAGGGGGGGCAAAAGACCACAATGATAATTTAAATACGTGCAATTTTGAGGACATTTAACCCTTGTGTTGTCTCTGGGTCAATGTTAACGACTGCATATGTACTTATGGAAGCCAGGGAGGTCGTGACCCTGACATTGGTGTAATTTCAGTTATATTCATACTATATTTAATACATGTTGAATAAGAATTCTATATATTTTGCAATTGTAAGACCCATGATGCACCTGAACATACTATCTTCTTTATGTACCTTCCTTATTCAGAGTTTTGGGGGTTTTTGGATTATTTCATTTTTTTTACGTGGGAGAGCAAAGTAGTTAAGCTGGTAGTTCAATTTTATTTAAGTTAATATGGATCAGATAAAACAAAAATTGGGAATTCAAGTTTAAAATGAATACATAAACAGACGATATGAATCAAATTTGCTTCAAAAAGATAGTGGAAGAAGCTGGAGGTTGATGATACAATTCTTCTTGAAGAGCAAAGAATTCTTTTTTTTTAAATGTGGCTCTAGTGACTCTTCAGTACAACTCAAGCTTCCCCACGTGTGGTCTGTGTTATTACAGCAGGAAAGTACAATTGAGATCAGACACCTTCCGACGTCCTTCTGGTGATGACGTCATTTGTCATGATTGAAGACTCATTACATCGTGACACGAGACCGCTCTGGACACGTCTTCCTGTAACCCAGCTTGATGTTGAGAGGTAATTGCGTGCAGTTTCATCTTGAGTGATAATATCTGAGAAGGGAAAAAGGTCGCTGAAGTATTAATGTGGATTTTAGAAAAAGGTGCCAAGTGAAAAAATAAATAAATGAATGTTGTCTTTTCCTTAACGATCCATAATGTATATTTGATTAATATTTAAGTTAAAACATACAAAATAAACGTATAACTTCTTCTTCATTGCAAATGATTACAATTCTAGGGCAAATAAAAATGTATAAAGAAAGTAGAATTTTCTTCATAAAACATTGTTTGCTATTAATTTACAGCAAAAAGAAAATCACCCATTAGTACCTCAGACCTAGACAACCTCCCTGCTATATAGGATAAGATACAGCACTTTTATTTATAAACACTTTAATGCATGTAAATTCAATTTGTGCTGAACGTGAACTAATTGCCCTGCAAGGGTAGATTGCTCTTCTTCAGGTGCCAGAATGAAAGCATTTCCATCCTCCTTTGCTATTTTGTTTCTTTAGTTTTTACTTGTTTGACATAGAAAAAAAGAATAATATAAAAAATACATCTGATTTAATCCTGCAATGTATTTAAAATATCCCACATTTTGATGTACAAAATAAAATAAAGATTTTAATGTATAAAGGGGGGAAAATGGTAAAGTGAGGGATAACTGTATATGAGTAAAACCTTTTATAAACATCACTTATACATACTTTATGTGTGTTTTCTATACATTATTTCTCCAATATCTTCATGTAAATGTCAGTTTTATCTTTGAAGTAAGGATGAGCTCAATGCTTTATAATGTTCCTAGATTGTACAAAATTAATTACTTTGTCTTATGTGTCTTAGCATTTTAAAGTATATATTTTTACTGTGTATTGTTATGATTGTTAAAGCCCTTTGTGACCCTGGTCTAGAAAGGCACTCTAGAAATAACCATTACTTACTTACTTACAATGTATAGTTCCCTTAAGTCCAGTGGTGCTTTTCTCCAATGTTATTGGATGAATGTCATTATCCTATTATATGATCCACATTATCTTGGTCCCAGAGAGCCACAGTTCTATGTTTGCGTGGTCGCGCATAATTATGAATTCCCATGGTCCCTACATACATCCCTTTCTGTCATTGTTACAGAGACCAGACCACTGGGAAATCTCCAGTGTTGGCGAAGGAATCGCAGTCTAGGAAGCACATCTTGGCTCTGTTTGAAACCTTAGAGAACTCACTCTGTGCTTAAGCTAGCATTGAGTGACACACAGAGAATGTGTGAGAACCTCTAAGACGAAAGGATGTTTTATTTTTATCATTTAAACCCTAGAAACAGTAATGTTCATTCAAAGCCATGCAACAAGCAGAGGAGAGTTCGCATTGTTAATATTCTTCTCGAATGACAAATTCACGATATAATTAATCAACCTGTGGTTCAAAAATATAGACGTGTGATTGTGATAATGATTCAACTCTATATATAAGCATAAGGAGCAACTGTGAAATTTCTTGCTAAGAATAGCTTCATTAACAGGCTGTTCATGAAATGACTGTCGATGTGTGTCTTGATGAAAACGTCTCTGTGCGTCAGAATAAAAACAATATTTATACTTCACGATGTTGTTTTTCTCTTGAAACAAATTGCATCAGAACCTTTCTCCGGAAAAAATAAAATATTTCAATAATCTTTTGTTATCACTAGACCAGATGCATCAGAAGATTGCGCCCGCAACCACAAACAGGAGAGGATTTTTTAAACTCTCAAATGGGTCATTTCAAGCTGACCACTGAATAAAGTCCACTTCTAAGTCTAAAATGAAACACTGTAATATTTTAAAAGGAAAGTTAGGTTGTTTTTTACAACATTTGTTGATTTAGGTAGTAATCGTTTCGCAATTTGAAATATGTGTTTTAAAATGACAAAGTAATTTGTTTTATATATACTGTATATCTGTCGGATGAAAACTCTTTGACAAATTTACAAACTATCAAAATGTATGTTCTCTCAAAAGCTTTAAAATTTGTTCTAGATTATTTTAATTTGTTTCAAATTTGTTCTGAAGTACGTTCGTTTGTTCAGATAGTTGTTTTTCACTTCATTGACCCTAAGTAAGACTGCAAAAGGAAGTAACTCTAGCAATAAAACATCCAACATTTATCACCAGCAGGTCGTATAAAGCTGACAGAAATGTTTCATAAAGTATTAGTTTAAGTAAAAACTTTTCAGAAGTTTAATAAAGACTTGGCTTCCACTGCACCTTCAATAAGAACGAAGGAGTGCCTCTTATATTCGTCGGGGTCTCAGGAGTAAACAAAGAGGAAATGATTATATTATATGAAGCAGATAGAGGTGAGTTATATAACTAGACGCTGAATCATTCCTCTGGTCTGGACGGTTGTTGAGCAGACAGATCAGTGTCAGCCGCCTCGTTGATCCACACATGTGTAGATTTGACCTGAAACACCTTCACTTGGAACAGTTTCGGGTGTTTGTTCTTATATGTATAATTGCAGATTTCATTCAACACAGAAGACATAACTTTTGGAACTCTAGCTCTTATGTCAGATTCAAAGATGTGAGTAAAAAAATGAAAATACAAACCATACAGTCACACCATGAATATAGAAACTCAACTCTAACTCTTGTCAGAATCTGTCAGCTGGAAGTGACTGAAGGGCTCATGGGTCGACAAGGAAGTGACATCACTCCTGCATTATTTCACTCCCCTGCAGCTGCATTGACATGAAACAGCGTAATCCAGCCATTGTCTTAGTGGACAAGCTTATTAAATCCTACTTTAGTTTCACTTTAAGACTCTAAGAAAACAAGTCGCCTTCCTTTTATCTACTTTCACAGAGAAACTCACTGCTCTCGTAATAATAACGGACGTGTGCGAGGACAGAAACTCGGCCGGAGTGTAAGTTCAATGTAATATTTGGACCTTAGGGCGTAAACAAGAGCTTTTGTCAATTTGAGGATCAGCGTCAGGATGTTTATGTTGTTAGATCAATATTGTTACAAGATCATCACTGGGCTGAAGGCCAAACAGAAAAGAAAACTAAACATAAACCATGTATTCTTCAGTGAGGAGGTTCTCCGACATCACTGCTTCTTATCTTTTATATCTTTACACATAGAAAATATTAAACTGTATTTATTCTTTTCTTTACATTAAGTTTAAACTGTTTTCACTTTACTTTTGTTTTATCTCCTTTTTGTAATTCCTGTTTTTGTATCACTGTGGGCCTTTGTGTACAGTCATAATACATATTGCAGAATTGACAATTCACTTTATTTTGAATTGTTTTAGAGTAAAATGATTGTTGTTCAACAGAATAGCAGTTTTTACCTCAAATACAGATTTAATTTAAAAATTGCATTCGATTATTAATGGTCTAGATTAAAAATGGTTTAAAAAAAATGTAACATGTGGACAAAACCTCCCAAAAAGAGGTGAAAAGTGTCTTAGTTTCAGACTGTCTTCATGAAGGCCGAATTCAATCCAGGGGGCGACTTGCTCTGAACCCCATGATTGTCCATGACTGAAGTAATATAATCTTCCACTGAAGGTTTTCCAGACACTTTCAGCTAAATGAGACTCAGGACAAGAAGGGGTAACATCACCTCCCTGGCTCTGGTGGCCTCAGCATCCTTCAGACTGAGCTGTCCGAGACGACTTGAGAGGAAAAAAACTCTGCAACTATGATGAAACTAGTTCGTGTTCAGCTGTTATGGTCAAAAAAGACGTTTGTAGTTCATGTTTCTGACGGACATATAACCTTTAAATATGCATGAAAACGTCACTTCTGATGCACGGACACTGAACAAAACTTATTTCTGCGACGATTTTCCATCTGAGATGCTGACGTTCCTGTGCCGTGCAAATTTGCTCTCATCTTCCAGCCCGGCGGGAGTTAAACATGGTGACGTAGGCACTAATAAAAAATATGTTGACTTAAGTCTTATTAACATGTCATTAACAAAATTTCCAAGTCAATATTCTGTATTTGCTCAAATATTGAACCCAGAGTCATGTGTTTGAGAGCGACTCGCTCGACTTCCTAGTCCGGTTCCTGAAGTCGCGATGAGTTTATCGAGAGCAGGCAGACCAACAATGACTAACCAGTTTCACAATGACATTGACACTTGACGCTGTTTTTACATTTACATAGTTCAACCAAATGACCTCTTTGTTGTAGTGAAATGAATACAATAAATTTGAAAGGATATACTGTTGCTTCATCCATACACTAAGACATATCAACATTCTGATGTTTTCTTACCACATTTTTGCTGATGACATCCAGCTCTACTGCCCATTTGGCTGAACATCTGGGTCAATTGTTTGCTAGAAATCCAACAATGCCTGAGTGTGGACAAAACTGAAACTATGGTTATTGCTCCTGATGATAAGGTTCCAGGGTTGAGTCAGTACTTGGGTGACTTAGGCCAGTCTGTCAAACTGAGCCTGAGAAACCTGGGTGTTGTATTTGACAAAGACATGTCTCTAGTGCAACACTGCAGAAAACTGACACACGTTCACGTTCTGTTTATAATCCATGGGTTTGTGTCTTCTCGTCTCGACTATTGCAACAGTTTGTTTTCGTGTCTTAACAAGAAGGAGCTGTCTTGCCTGCAGTTAATACAAAACTCAGAAAGAAATCTGACCCGCTCTAGTAGAAGAACTCACATTTCCCCAATCTATAAAACTCTTCACTGGCAGCCAGTTTCTTTCAAGATCCATTTTTAAATTCTGGTTCTTACTTTCAGAGATATTCATGGTCATGCTCCTCCTTACATCACTGATCTGATCCAGCCTTACACCCCAGCTCGGGCTCCGAGGTCTGTGGATCAGAATCTACTGATGGTTCGTCGCACACGGTTCAGGACCAGAGGAGAGAAATCCTTCCAGGCTGTTGCTCCTAAGCTTTGGAACGATCTTCCTCTCCCTCTGCGTTTGATGGATCTACTGACTCCTTCATCTTAAATCTAGGGACTCCTGTGTTTATGTGTATTATGTTGTCTTGGCCTTTTAAAGTATATATTTTAACTGTGTATTGTTTTTGATTGTTGAAGCACTTTGTGACCCTGGTCGAGAAAGGCGCTATTTATTTATGTTTCACACTGAGAAAAATACAAACAAGTTTTGTTTTATTTTGAATCTGGAATAGAAAACTTCATGATGTGATGCTGAGATCTTCATGTTGTGTTTGTGCAGAAACATTTTTTGAGGGCTGATTGTGTTCCTGAATCCTGAGACATTTGAGTTTTCCCTGTGTCCTTTGGATGGTGATTAAGAGAAGAACTTGATGATAAAACATAATATTTACCTTTAATAGATTAAGAAAAGCCGCAAGTCACTGTGACCATCTTAATATACTTTTTAGAAACATCAGAGTTTGCAGATGAAGCTCTTTCTTCTCCTGGAAATGATTTGAAACTTATTTTATTTGAAGAAACTATTGGTCGAATATTGTTTTAAAAGCTTTGATGAAACTCACTGCAGAGGAGAATAACTTGCTCAGTTTATTAACAGAATTGAATAAATAAAGTCAATTATCGCCAATTCCACAAAAAAAAACTTTGAAGTCCATGACTGTGACTTTGAACACGAGATGCCCATCCAAAACAGTTGGACACTTTTTAAGGTTTTTGCACTTCCAATGCAGCAGCATCACGATTATCACAACCTGCTTTTTGATTCTTTATTTACTTCAATGCTTGCTGATTAGAAATCTCAGACGGCTGATGTTAAAACACCCTAATTATAGAACCTTGAAGGTTGTCGCATTTTACACGAAAGAGAGCAATGATAGAGGGAAGGTTTATCTCTTGAACATCAGATGATGGTTTATCCTTGATGAAAATACAAACAATAACCTGGTAAACAAGTTCAGCTGTTTTTTTAACTCTCAGTCATCAAACCTGTAACGACTGTTGTCTGCCGATGAAGTTCATTTAAAAGAATAATTAAAGGCGTGAACTGACTGAAACGCTTTTGGCACCAGGACTACATTATAGGCCAAAGTCAATCCCGTTGAACAAGCCATGACCGGGAGCAATGAAACTATTTTCACAACAACAAAGAGAATATTGATGGAACTGTTTCGAGTGAGTCAGTTCACTAAATATTGACTTAATGAATTAGGGAAAACACAGCAGATGATCCTCGACATCATCACTCCTGCTTAATTAGTTCAAGACAAGTTTAAAAGAGCACGACTCCGCCTTCATTACCTTGAAAAAAGGTTGTGGTGACACCGCGCTGCTCCAGTCAAGTGTGGGTCAAAGAAAAAGCAAGTGAGCAGAGCTTAATGAGCTTTTAAGCACCTTAGAGATGAAGATCGGTCTGACAGGTCCAGCGAGGAACGCTGCCCTCTGAAAGAGAGGTCCTCCAGCACAAGCAAGGCAGCGACACTTTTGTTTGGTGGTCCGCACTTCTGACGCTTTTCTGGAGATGGTTGTTCACAGGAATTAAAATATAATTTAACAGTTAATACATTTTAGTGCATGAAGATGAGATTTTTTTTTTGCTATCTAGATCAGACGACAAGATAAGAAATATTCAAATCTGGGCTTTTTTCCAAACTTTGGCCTGAAGTCTTGAGTACAGAAGCTCAGAACTGTCAGTGTGATCAAACCTTTTTCCATCGGACTTCAAATGCTAACTTGTTTTAACGTCTTGAAGTTAATGCATTGCCAACTCTTTTACTCAAAAACTTGTTTGAAGTTAGGGTAAGGGTTGGAGAAAGGTTAGGGTTAGGGTTAGAGTAGGGTTAGGGTTAGGGTGAGGGTTAGAATGAAGGTTAGGGTTTGGGTTAGGGTTAGGGTTAGGGTTAGGGTTAGGGTTAGGGTTTGGGTTAGGGTTAGGGTTAGGGTTAGGGTTAGGGTTGGTTCTTTTTTGGCAACCAAACAAAATGCTTCAGTAGTATTGAGTATCCTTCATTCATTGCCTGTTACATCTGTACCGATGCATTATCAAAACTTGATCATGTATAAGCGACAAAGGCTTTGGAGATCTGATAAATTTGTCACTTGTTAGGAAGAGTTATTTTGCCCTGAAGTTATTTGTTAATAACTCAACTCAAGATTTGTACTATGTGTAATGTCATTTATCTTGTTATTAGAGCTTATAAAGTTATAAAAATGTACAGTTTATTTATCTATATTATATATATATATCTTAGTATATTTCATAAATCATTAACTGATCAGTACTCAGCCCTATTTATTACTACATGTTGTGCAGAGACTCACCGGCTGTGATAAAAAAAAAAGTATTCGAAAAAGCATTCATTCATTCATTGCTGTTTATTTTTATGTGTGATTTACACATCTCTTAGAGTTGAATTGTGGAGTTGTATTCTTCCAAACCTTTAAAATTGACCTACCAGAGAAAGCCAGCCCATCACTGAGGCATCATGGGAAAATGTATTGGCTTCAGTTAAAAGGAGTTGATATCATGAGAAAGCCAAGTCGATTATGTTTTAATCACACTTCAGTTCAGAGCTTCCGTTCGTGCTCACCTGAAGAACCGACAGGATGCTCCAGATGAACTGATGAACAAGCCTGAGACGACCAAACTCGATCTCGTCTCAGCATCATTTCCATGTCATACATGTTGGGGGAGGGGGAGGAGCCTAGTCAAGCTTTTCTAAAACCCCGTTAGGGAATGACAGGAAGAAAATGGATGGATGGATCGATGACACATCAATTTCATCACCTGCACTGTAACACTGTCGCATTTCCGATATTCCCTTTGACCAACGTGATAAAAATGCATGTGTGCTGCTGTTGCCCGTGTTACAGTATATAGTCTACTGCTGCCCAAATCTACACTTTTCCAGCTTCTCTTTTTACCATTTAAATACAATTGAATTGAATCTTCAAGAGGGTTGAAACAGAACCTGAAACTTTTGTTTGTGATTTGAATCCAGTGGAGTCAGAAGGTGCTCCCCAAAGCGCATTGCTGTCATGAAAGAAAAATGAATTAATTTAAACTGTTGTTGAGAAAAGCAAGTGGTCTTTTTTTATTTGGAAGCAGCTTTTGCAGACTTGTTTTTGCTTTTCAGAGCAGTAAATCAGTGAGATAGAACGCAACAGTGCCTGTCAAACACACAGAGAAAAAGTTGAAATACAAAAATAAGAATGGCACATTCAGTTAATGAAAAGTTTTTTGACAACAACCAAAACCTTGTGTTGAATTGTTTTTAATTGTTGTTTATTTAACGTCACCTTGGACAATGATCGATGGATGAGGCCGTAACGTTTCAGTAGTGACAATAGGATGGATTTAGGAATTCCTCGTAATACAGAGAAACAGGCAGAAGTGAGGTGAAGAGGAAAGGGAAGGTCGGGCAAAGAGTCTCTTGCTGTCAAATGTTGTACAGTATATATATATTTTCTACAATCATTCATTCTTTGTTATTGAATTTTTTTTTAAATATATATATATATATATATATATATATATATATATATATATATATATATATATAAATATATATATATATACAGTATATATATATATATATATATTTATATATATATTTATATATGATGTTCCATCCATCAACTCAGCACTTGCATCATTCACTGTCATAACATACTTTTGATTTATTGCTGCAGGCGTCTCGGTCAAAAAGCCTATAAAGAAAGTGTCGCTGTAAATCAATAAGATGCTATTTTTGTTCTCCTCAATGATGAAACACCTGATGTCTCATTTCTCTTCTCAAATCCACTGATAGGTTACATGAAAGTTACCCATGTTGTCCTGGCAACTGTTATAACAGCAACTTCTCAAACACTTTTTAAAAGTAAGAACAAACACTTTGACAGAGGGACAATTATAAATACAAAATACAATATACAAGAGAACATTGGAACACCCCATGTTTCTTTTCATAACCAACTAAATTGATCCAATTTAAAAAGTAAAAGTCAACATTACAAATGGACCTTCACTTAATACTTAACAGAAACACAAGATCTTTACTTTCATTAAAGCACGTTTAAGTAGAGATTATCAAACTTTACATTTTGCATTGTGGGGCCGGGGACCACATTTAAGTCCTTCAAAGGCTCCTGGAGTACAATAATAAAACAGCAATTATATATATATTTTTTTAAAGAAAACATGTTCCATCACTCATTGCCTCTGTTTGTTTGTAAATGGAATAACTAAAAAAGTTAAAATTCCCAAGTTAAAAAATATTTAGTAAATCTCTGGTCGGTTTTTGTCAATTTTTTTCATGGCTTTATATTCACTTAAATGGCTCCTCATGGCAGCAGATATTTAAGGAAAGTTAAGTTGACTTCAGTTGAGAGTAAAGTATATTTTCTGCCACGAGTTCAAAGCATTGTTGTCAATATTGGAAGTTGTTTAACTTGATTAGATTATATGCTGTGTTTGAAAAATCATGTACAATTAGCATCTCAGTGCTTACTGTATATAGTTCCTCAAAATATATATTTTTTCCCACTGTTTACAATGTTTTTCATTTGAAATATTCAATTTTCAATTCAATTATTTTAATTATATTTCTTCTCAAGTAATATCAATCAATGTGGGTTTTTTTTCAATAAAAATATCACTTTAAATCTCGAAGCTTTACGTTTTTTATATTTTAACTGTTGTTCAAACGAAACTGTGCAGTCAAAGGAGACGTATCATGCTTGAGCACTTTTCAGTTTGTTAGAAGGAGCATGTTAAGAGTTCCAAAAGAAACATGAGAAGAATCGTAAAAAAAAGAAGAACCTTTTAAAATAAAAGTTTTACAGCAGCGAAGCACTGCGGCCAACCAAAGACTTACATGGACATGTGCAGGAACTGAAGCAATGAGGTCAGAATTCATTGCTGATCTTTTTGTCCTGGAGCTTTAACCTGATGTTCGTTGAGTGTAATAGCTCGACCTATCTTATAAATAGAGTTTTGAGTTCTGCTTGAAAATTGACTTTGAAAAGCACAATCCCAACTTATTTCTCATGCAGAAGACTCTGGCACTCTGAAGGACACTTTAATAGAAAATGAGGCTGCGAGTTTCATCCTCCTTCACTCCAGCAAAGCGTGAAAGAGTCAAAGGAATTAAACTCCACTCAGAGTAAAGATTTTCAACTCAAAGTTTTTAAGCCCTCCACTTCATCAACCCTTGACATCGGTGACAACTGTTTTCAGCTCTTTTTTATCAGGTGCTTATCCAGGACTCTAATGAAAGGAACCAGCTTCTTGATTTATTTGCTGCTCACTGACTCATTCACTTGGTAATTAACCCTTGTGTTGTCTCTGGGTCGAGGTGAACGACCTCCCTGGCTTCCATAAATACATACGCAGTGGTGGAGGTCCTTCACTCTGACCCGGAGACAACACAAGGGATACCACAAACACATTTGTTTTCGGCTTCTGGGTCACCTTGAGCCAGAGACAACAAAAGGGTGCATACGATGGAAGGAGGATATTTTTTAAGGGAAATGTTAAAGTATTTCTCTCCAAGATGCAGTAAGTCCTTCATCATGACCATGTTTTGAACTTATTACTTTATAACGTTCTCCTCTGAAATCTCGGCGGAGAAGAACTAAAAGAGGTTACGAAAGCGGAGTTCATTACGATGTAATTAAGGCTTCACTCCTCATCCTGCCGGCTGTAATGACGTCCCACTTCGTTTCTACAATGAGTCCCTTGGAGGTGGAGACATCCAGGATTGATGACACGCGGTGATAAACCTTGATGCTTTCTCAATCACAGACGAGTGGGTGTGGTTAACGAGATTTGATCTCCAGAAAAAAAGTGTTTTCAGTGGGCGGGGCTAAAGAACATTTTCTACTGTACATATTTCAATGAAAAGACAGTTATGTACAGACGCATACTGATAAAACAATTACAGTAGGTCAAGACATTAGTTTCCCTTTAAATAATTAAAGATCTTTTGAGCCCGAATGTATAAAAAAAAGACTAACGTCTGAAAATATATAAAACATAAAAATGTTCTTTTTAACTCCATCTGTGTAGAAATTTTCAAAGGTGACTCAGTAAAGATATAAAAATATATATTTGGTTAATCCTAGTAACTTTAACGGACACATAGAGCCTATGACCTTCTCTAGACGGCTGAAGAGGCTTTGATGGATGGATCCCCGTGCCAAATCCCAAGTCGGTTTGGATTAAAAGGGTTGATCAGTATAATGTTGCACGACCTAAAACGGCCAATAATCCCAGGGTACCTCACTGAGTACCTGGATACCACCAGAGAGATCAATAAAGTGCATCTATAAATAATATATATTATAATAAAGATATATCGATTTTCAGGTTGGTGTTCAGTAAGTTGAGAAAATACAATGAAATCATTTGGAAATCCTTAAAAAGAAATAAAAAATATTATGATAAAAAATGTTAGTGTTAAAAGACTAAATGTTAAAAACCAAAACGAATAATAAGTGGGTTACCTTTTTAATTAACTGAAAGATTGCACATTATAATAATTAAATAAAAACATTGAAACATAACGACAAATTAATATATGTAATAATGTTTTTTTAATAGGGTTTGAGGTGAGTTAAGATGATGAAGATATTTCCAATTAAATTATGCTGTGGAAAAAAAGAAGCAGCGGCAGCTTCGTCTCAGATTCAGTGATTTCCTTTGTTCTTGTCGTCTTTCCACAGGAAGCGTCTCCCGCTTGCGTCCACGCTTCACCCACCCTCGGATGGAATCGATGTGTGTGTTCTCACTCCTGCGTTTCTCCATCCCAGTGTGCATGTCCACCTTTCAGCAAAACATTATTCCCCCTTAAGTCACAACTCCTCGTTCACCCGTCGGAATCAGAAGCAGGAGGTGCTGAAAACAAACAAACAAGCTGGCGGCGAGAATCATCAGTTCTGACTTCAGGTTATTCACCGAATGGTATTTACATCAGTCACCAGAGACCACGAGTGTCTGCTGGAGTGCAAAGTCATCAGCAGTAGAAGCAGAAATAAGACCAACTTTTATGCTCTCTTGAATAAATGAAAGCTTGCCTTGAGCTGTTTTTTATATTATTTATGTTTCTTTTTCAATGTAAGGTGATATTCCATGCATCCCTGAAGGGGACGTAAAGGAGGAGAAAAACAAGCTTTTTTTCAAATGAACAGAGAGACTCGATTAAAAAAAAAGATACTTTAACACATCACAAAGTCTTGTCCGGCAAGTCGGCCGAATTAAATGCGTTGTGAACAAATGTTTATACAAGCAGTATGTTGGTCATCACAAGAACAAATGAAATAGACTTTTTGTGGCATAAACAATGTCTTAAAAATATATATTTTAAAGCAAGAACACGTAAGATTTTGACATGATTATTATTTTATTCATATTTAATGTAACCATTGGTTTGATTTAGAGCTAAAAAAAAAGAAGTAATATGACCAAATAAAATCAATTATCTTTACATTAATTTGACTCTTTGAATGACAATTCCATAGTTTAGAAGTTAGTTCCTCTACTAATGTTTAAATGAAACCTGTTTTTTTTGTTGTTGATCAAAAATCAGTCCTTAGAATTAAGTTTCAAATGCAAGCAAAATTATTTGTTATAGATTCAGATAGACCTAAGCGATATGGAAATTTAAAAATATAGTAATTAGACACCCCTTTAAAGTAAGTGTGATGTTTGAAATGTTGAGATCAAGAAATGAGTTTAAGTTTTGAAGTTTGATGACATCTGCACTATACAAACACTAGGGGGAGCCAGAAAAGCTTTTTTCCAAGCTACATATTGGGTATTTAATTATTTATTTAAAAAAAAAGATAAAGGATAAAAAAAACATCCAGTTTATTTAATTTTACGCATCAAACAAGCATCATACATTTAAAATCTCAAGTGAGCAACAACATGTTATAAAGTTATAAAATTACCTCTGCTTTGGTATAAAACTTAACTTCTTGACGAAGGAATCCAAAGTCTTATTTCATTCAACACTAATTGATTGTCTTTGACACGACTTAGAGCAACCATAAATATGTGTGTGTTCATGAGAGTGTTTGACATTATCGTGACTTCCCTTGATGAGACTGACATTTCATCGGTGTGGCGTTCTGATTGCACACAAGTGTCTGGATTGCAGTGCACGGTGACATTAACAATCCCCAGTCAGCTGCTCAATTTCCGAAGGCAAACTACGTTGCCCTTTTAAAAAAAAAAAAGGTTTTATCTCTCAGCCGCTCCGAAAAAAGGAAATGGGAGACTTTGAAAAGGGGAAAATGAGAATGAAAAAGATGAATGTTTGATTGACAGTTCAGTCATTGAAAGGAGACATCGGTGCAGTCAAATATTTCTTGGGCAAAGATTTGCTAAACGTTTTACGAAGCCAGTTGAGTGTCTCGCACGTCATCTGGCAACAGTTCTGACTGTCAGACATGAAATCTGAAAAGAGGAAAATAACGTTTTTCCAGAAATTACCTGGCCCTGCTCATGAAAACATGTTTTGCAAATCTATCATGCAAAAGTGAGTAATCATATATTTTGAAATATATATATTTATAAGGCAGCAATGGTCAAAGTTTAGTGTGTCTTTATGATAAGACAGGAAATAAATGAATAATGTTTTTATTAAAATATTTAAATTAGTTTGGATAAAGTTACAGGTAATTATTCAAAGTTTTAGGGTATTTTTTTCGTATTACAATCCGGATCCAGGGTTTTTCTTAAAGGATTTGCCACTCTCTGTGTAGCTACATAGAACAAACTCTTCACATTTTGCACTTTTGACAAAATGTGTTGTTGCTCTTTATCTGCTAAGGAGGTTCAGTTTTGTCTGTTTTTTTAAATTTGATGAAATCTTCAGACGATGTTGATGGTGACGCTGCTGACACCTGCTGTCCATTTTAGCTAATTGTTCTCTAGAATTTTTAAAATGCTCGTAATGTTCTCAAATATATCAATCAAATAAAGATGACAATGGTCGTGTACGAGCTGATTGGCAGAGGTCTGCGCTCGCTCGAGTGCCTGGACTTGTGTGGTGTCGTTGCACTGAAGGAGATCGACTCCGACACCACACAGCTGAGAAGAATAAACTTGAAATATTGGATAATGCCTCTCCAAGTCTCCATCAGACATCGATGAAGAGGAACCGAGAAGAGATGATTGTTTTCGCTCTGGTTCGGCTTTGAATCGAAGCCAGACAACAAATAGGAACAGGATCAGCCCGAGGCAGAACGAGTGCTTGACACAAGTTCGGTTCGTCAACATTTGCTATGACCTCCTGTTTGTCTGTTAACATGCTCTCCAAGTTATCTAACCATCGATACACACCGTCTTTGAAACATCCAGTTACAGCTAGTTCTTCCCACTCCTGTCCAAACAGCAGTTGTCCGAGGAAACAGAACCGTTTCTCAACCGTCTCACTCGGACATGGACTGGTGTAAATGCCTCCCAGAGTGGAGTTGACTCACTGAATGTAAGATTGCACTAGAGCAGCAGGAATATGAGCTCCAATATCTGTGAAATATGTTTATCCAACATCGAAATGTAACATTTATTTAAAACAGTAAAACTCTAGCTTTTACTTTATTGGTGCTCTTTACTATATAACTTTCACCGGCCATGGCACAAAATAGCTTTGTGTGGTGAGTTGGAGACGGCAGATCCATTCATTTCCGTAATGTGTAAAGTGCTGATAGTACTTTTTGTTTCCACAAAGATTTTTTTTTTTTTTTTAAACGATGCGACAAGAGACAGTATTTCATTTTAAAAGAACACGGGGACTCGGGTAGCAAGATTTCACAAGATTGCAATTACTCTATTCTTACACATGGGGGAGCTATACAAATATTTTCAATCTCTCTAGTGCCATTTTAAAGTTATAGGAAAAGTATTTTATCTCAATATATATATATATATACATTTCCTGTTTATGACTTATTTATTGCTGTTTATTACTTCTTAAACTGAATGTTTGTTTCCAATTACAGAAGTTTTCTTCTAATAAAAGTGTTGAAGCCCCTTTACATGAGATTTAAAATAGTTGACAATCACGCAATTTAGCTATTCTAACACCACACGACACATTTGTTTGAACCATTCAATACTATATTTATTCTTTCACAGTAATCACTTAGCCAACCACAGAAGACAACACACAATATAAACCAATCAGGAGCAACATAAGGCGAGTCTGTGTATCTCTAGGTTTCTTAAAAGAGTGTGTGGTCGGAAAATCGTAGCTGAGCCGCACTTAAATTTTGATCTAGCTTGGCTTTTCTGGATTTTCCCCCAAATGCCATTTAGAGAGAGGAAATAAAATTCCTGCTTTGAAACTAAGAGCAGAGCATCAGCCCAGCGCTCCTTCTGTCTTCTGTTCTTCTCTTCGTTATCATGGTCACACTCTGTACTTTCTTAAAATGCTTCTTACGTATTTAAGAATTATGTCAATCATCGACACCTTTGATCTCTTGTAGAGGAGCCCAAAAAATGAAAAAAAATTTGAATTCAGAATTTGGGAAATTGACTCAAACATTAGAAATTGATCATTGAAACAAATTTGTTGAGTTATGTCAACAGGTTTATGATACTATAAATTAATAAATAACCAAAGTTACTATCAATCAATAGTAACTATCAAAGTTACTATTCTCTCATAGATCACCTATAGAAGTGTCGACTACTACCATCAAAATATTATATTTCAATGTAGATTAAAAGTAATAAATTAATAATTAAATCATAATTAAGTAAGATTAAGGCTAATTCTTTTTCACAGAAAAAACGTAGTAGCCCTGCCTGATGTCAGAACACGGTAACTAAAATGTTGTTAATTCTTAGTTTGTTTTCTACACGTTCATTTATCTACTTAATGAGACAAAGGCTCTTGTTCTGTCCATTTCTGGTTTTATCTTTTTATTAACTCTTGAAGATGAAGGATCTCAGTAAGAAAGTTCCACTACATGAGTTACAACTGTTCAAATGAAAGGAAATAATAATGTCACATAGTGTTGCTTTAATCCATTCAAAAAGGAAAACCGAAAGAAGCGAGAACCTTCAAAAGACATATTTGAAGTTCAACTGGTTATAAAGAATAAAATAACGAAACATTTCAACATGATGAGATTTATAGTTTTACTCTCACCTCATGACGATCGTAAAAATAAAATTGAAAGCCTGTGGGGCTCACTTCGGCTCACCTCATTTCAGCACCGGGTTCGGGTCCAGACCCGGTGCAGAATATAATTTGCACCAAAAAAAAAAACATAAAAAAAAAAAGTCTATCTTGTGAAGAAAAGAAAAGAAGTTCCCATGAGTCCAAATGTACCGTTAGCTAACCAATAGCCTCCATGTTAACTAGCTACACTTGTTACTGAAATGCTTCTGTGTCCTCGTATGGAGATGGAATCGAAGAACAGATAACAAATAATTTCTGTTGACTTCGAGAAGCTTTGGACGGCGAACAAATTCAACTCAAGATTTCCTGACTTTGGTTGAGTTTCAGAATTGGTGTAAAATGTCACGAAAGAGAAGTGAATCTCGATGAGCCAAGTTGGCTCGACGCGTCGGGAGAAACAACACCTGCCAAAATAAAAAGTGTTGAATCTCTGGATGATAACATGATTCGCTGGATGAGTTTCAAGCATCTGAACGGCAAAAACTGCTGCACACTTTCCGAGGCGACATCTCTCCGTCCGTCGCCGCCGGTGAAGGAAGACAAATGAGAGGTGACACTCTGGCCGGAGGGAAGGAAGTAAGACTGCGGAGTCACTCCACTCCACCAGCGTGGGGCTTTGATATGAAACTCATCCATACATTTGTCACTTTCATACATCTCAACGATGCAGGAAACTCCAGCAGGAATAGATGTTGTTGTGGGCCAAGAGCCAAAGAAAAAAAAAAAAGATGGATGCCAGTTTGAACAAGCTGTGAGTGGAAGTGGAAGTGGGCAGTGTGAGGACATCATGTGGGAGGATGCTCGCTGCTCTGATTCACATACAAACATGTGAAGGAGATAAAACAGACAAGCTTTTTCCTGCGTCGGAAAACAAAAGCAAAAGCGTCTTTGATACGAACGAGAGGTGGAGGGGGAGGGGGGGGTCGTCTTTCCTCCTGTAGGGTCCGGTGTAAATCTGTCAGCGTGCGATTGCCTCGGCGTTAGTGGCCCATCAGCACCGGCGCATTAGGATCCCAAGATGAAAGCTGTAATTTTGAAAATGTCAGCGAGCGACAGGTGCTGCTGGAAACACACTTTGGCTTTGATGGAACGTCCCCTGAAACTAGCAAAGAATCTTTAAACACCTAAATGGTGTCAGTGAAGGACGTATAAACAATCCTGACATTATTCCAAACATCTCATTCCAGAATCGTTCACTTTTCGTCACCAGGTTATTCACGAGTGGTTTAAATGTCCGTCTTATATGTTTTAAAGGGCAGCAAATGTGTTGATTTAAGGATTTAAGTGTGTCTTAAATAGATATTGAACTTCTATTGCATCATCAGTATGTGTCTGTTTGTACAAAACTCTCTTTTCATTTAAATATTTACATTAGAAAATGTGCTTAAGCCCCGCCCACTGAGAAAACTTATTTTCTGGTAAAAATCTTGTTTGCCATAACCACGCCCACTCTGCTGTGATTGGTCAAACATCAACAATTTTCCACCTCCAAGAGACCTTAACCCAAGACTTTTAGAACTGATTCCATTGCTCTGTTTAAAAAACGAGCAGCTCAGCAAGATCTTAATATTATACTAATATTTATACTTACCGAGCGCCCCCTAATGGGACCGGCTTTCACGCAGATCGCAGAGAAAAGTTAGGAAATAACTACCTCGTTCAGGTGTTAGTCCAGGTTTGTCCATTTGTCAAGTGGAATAGAAAACGAAACATTATTAATAAAGGACCCATGAGAAGAACCGTTAATTTAAGTAATAATGAAATATATTAGTAAACCTTTGTTAAAATGTGAACTTACGCGTGATTTATTCGATGTTTCTGGCCCGTTTTAGAAAGCATGTGTTTTTGTTCCCATTGAATACACCGAGTAGAATCATTGACCGAGTTCTTTTCAGAAAGTCTGTACCTTCCTCTTTTCAGTCTTTCCAGATTAAATTCTTCAAGCTCACAGAAAAAGGGGTATGGAGAAAGAGTGAGGGGTTTCAGCTTCGGTAAGGTTTAAAGCGTATTAAAAAAAATACTCCAATGCGCTTGAATTATGAATGAAAACATAAATACGGTGGAGTTGTGGGAAAAACTAGTCAGTGGCGCCATCTAGTGGTCATCAATAAAGACTGCTCGTGAATTACGGGAAAAATTGAAACGTAATTACCGGAACAATATCGTATGTGCTTTAGGGCAGGAAATAAACAAAACGTACAGTAATTCATCCTTCATCATATGACTTTTATAAAATAAAACGTATTGAAGTTTTTGTATGTCGTCTAACTTTTCTTTATGGCTTTACTATTTTCACTCTTAAATCTCACTTTCCTAGGTCTGACACTCGAACAAAATGTAAAAACAGAAGGATCCTTCAAAACCTCCATCGATTTCGACCCACAGAGAGCTTGGCAGGAAAGATCACTGCTTAAAATAGATAAATACATTTCCGGATCAAATTTGTATCATCATCATTTTTACATGGATGTTACAGTGACTGTTGCGATGGCGATGGCGCCCTCTGGCGGAGAGATGGAGTAAACCGTATGAAACGCGTTGACAAAAGACCAAACCGCAATAATGTTTAACATAATTTATATTTATTTTCTTTTGAACAAAATGTTAATAAATGTATTTATTTTACGTCCAAAAAAGATTCATGACTTGTGGGACGCAGTTTTATAAATAATTTCATCCAAGTCTTCTTGTAGAAAAAAAGAAAGTAAATTAGCAAACTAAAGCATCTCTAGTATGACAATATGACAACTTTATCACATTTTTTTCTCTATATTTGAACCCTTTTTCTCATTTCAAGCGTCATTTTGTACATTTTCTTTAAGACCTCTGCGTCTCATCTTTTGAACATCCAACTTAGTCCTACTCTTCGACTCACACCAGCTTCAGACAACCGAAAAATGCTGCAAAAACTCTCAAAAAACAGACAAAAACCAAGGATGCAAACGGAAAACACAGTGAGGTTCCAACAGTGGCAGAGTAGGAAGGGGAGGTCTGGGAGGGGCCAGGGCTTGCAATTTTTGGGATCGTCGGTACTTATTTACACAAGGAGGTGAGGTCGTGGGCGATGTTGGAAGTTGTCGGGTGGGGTTCATCTGCATAGATCCACAGAACACAAGAGATCATAGATACAAGAGTGGCCCCAATACATCCGCAGCTGCTGTCTTCAAGGGAACGAAAATGACACATTACCAGGATAGATGGACTCCAGGGACAATGGACGGCCAATGCAACATGATGTGAAGTTGTGATGACATCATATTCTTTCAACAACTATTTAAAGGAAATACTATTTTAACTCAGATGATGAGAGCAGTGATCCTCAAACAAGGATGACCCTTGAACCGTGATGTTGTGACCGAAGTACTGTTTTAGGCAGAATCATCATGCTTGTAAATTGAAAAAAAAAAAAATGTCCAAATTTTCTCCAGAGTCATGTGTCAAGATGCTTTTTAAAGTTTATTTTAAAAAAAAGTAGTGGTTTTGGCAGGCCGTGCCATTTTTTTTACTAAACTATCTGAAGGACTTGAAAACAAAGCCAAAATGAATCCAGTCCACGTGAAAAAAAAAGTCCTCCTGCTGTCCTTCAGATGTTCTTCTAAAGTTTTCCTTTTGTTCAGTTGCACTTTGAAGCAACAACTGTGCAAACTAAAAGTTGAGAAATGTTCTTTTGAGAGGCATCCAAAATAAGATGTCTTTCGTATTGAGGTTTGGAAATAACCAGTTAGAGACTTGATAAAATATAAAGGACCAGACACTGCCATCTAGTGGGCTTGGAAAGTGAGGACACTATTGCTCCAGATTCTTTGTTTACTAATAACAGTATTATAGAGCAGATTTATACAAGTATTAAAACAGTATTAAATGTGTTTCACAATCACTTAATTAAACTGAATACGTTAGAGTACTTTAAGAAGCTGCCATGGATAATGTTGGAGATTCTGTCGTCAACCGGTACAATAATTTACTCAGTTAAATAAAGAGTAAAAACTTTGGAAATGGACGTGTTTTTGGATCACTGCTCTACAACGCCATGGAATGAACCAGTCAGATGATTCGGTTTTTTTCAGTTCACTTCAGGATAAAAGAAGAGGTTTGAGGGGGAGCGAGACCAACCCGTCCTAGTGCAACCGTGCAGTCTTCTAGCAGCAGACGGGGAAACGAACAAAAACTGAAAACTGAAAAGGATCAGCCCTTGAAACCACTGCCAACTGCACCAGGACGCCAACTCAGCCCTTTTCTCGCGTGGAAGTGACTGCGGTTCACCAGCTTATCGAAGGCCCAGTTTAGGAAATAGTCTACAGACGGATGAGCAGACTGACAACCTGCTTTTACTGTGAAGAAGAGACGCCTTTTTACTTCAATGCAACGCTCCACCTGCAGATCCCATCCTCAGGGCAGAGAGGCACTCCAGATCAGAGGTCTCATTTATCAACCAGCACAAATGTTTGTTGATCTATGAGAGAACGCAGGTGCGGCTGAGGGACACAGAGAGACTTGAACCTCTTCTGAGGGTCGCAGTATTACCTGTTTTACTCAAAGATTTTAATTTAATTAGGGATGTATACAATTATCATTACACTGATTTATCAAGTAATTTTTTGGAGGATACTTTAAACTCCAAGCTTGTAAAAAACTATATTATTCTTGTGTTGCAAATTAAACCTTCGGTCGCTAGATGGCAGCAGTCTTTGCATCCTCTGCAGCTAAATAAACAATTAAATCCAGCGAGATCCTGGTAATGACGGAATGAGGACGAGAGGATACAGTCAACTTCAGGAACTTTTAAAGCTTATTTTGGTGAATTTTGGTCTAAAAAAAAAAAATGAAAGTAGTTTTGACTGAATCGAGAAATTGTGCAACACCAGAGTAATCGGACAATACTACAAATACCGTAAATCGTTTTCCTAAAGTATCACAATATATCGTATTGTTGCCCCTGTATTATGACAAGAATTTGTATCGCCAGATTATTGCCAATACACACCCCTACATTTAATTAAGCTCATAACTTATCATGGCTTTATGTGTCATTATTTCTTTTGAGCTGATAAAAAATAAAATATTCCTACAAAAAATAAGCAATGAAATAAAAATAATTAATCTAAACTTGTGTTATTGACTTGATAAAATATTCCTGAACAATCATTGCAGGAAATTATGAAAAATAAATTTTGAACAACTTTTTGGAGGTACCTTATGATACTGAATTGAATTTGGTGGATAAATGAGACCCCGAACTTTGGTTTATTACTCCTTCATCTCGGCAGCAGGTTGCCTGGTATCACCTGCGCTTCCTCACAGCTCTGACTACACCGAACCATCTCCAGATCTGTGACTTCCCAGACGACATCTTGAGGTAAACTTAACCTTTCAGAAAGACTTCCTGTCTGTTCGTGCTACTCGGCATCTAAATCCCAAACACCTCTGCAGCTTCATCGCCTGCTTAATGGTCCAATAAGAGAGAAGAGAACGTGAGCCAGTCTCAGAGCACTTAAGGTCCTTAAATGTAGGCATGTACTGTTAGAAGGGGATAAGAAAACGCTGAACATGTGGAAACCACAAACATTTTGCCGAAAGAGACCTCGAGGGATGATGGACGGGCCTGACCAGCAACAGTACACATGAGGAAGGAGGGTTTGTCTGGGGTGACGGAGGGGGGAACACGGCTGATATGTCAAACAGATTCTGACACCTGGAAAAGAGAGTGGGATAAATCTAAAGGTAACAATGAGTGAGAGCGCAAACTGTAGTCAAGCTTCCCTCCAAACACACACTGAAACGCTGGGAAAGAGGGCCAGGGGGACAGGGGGGGGTCAGTGGGGACAAGTATGCTAGAAAACATGAGACGAAATAGAAATAAGGAGCAGATTTCAAGTGGCAAGAGGTCAATCCTTTTTAGAGGGGGAGTTTCAAACATCCCGGTTCTGTCTCATGTCCAAGTCCTAGCACCCAAAACCTGCCGCTCTCTCGGTTGGTCGACGGCTTATTGGCGGCAGGTAACGGAGGCCTTCTCCTGCAGGTCAGAGCCAGATGTGTCCCCGGCCGCCGTGACATTGTAAAAACGCCTCATCCTTTCCGTTACAACATCGATTTTCAACCCCCAAGGTTCACTCCTCGTTAGAAGCGCTTTCCTCCGGCGAGAAAATGGCAGCCACGCCGACCAAGGTAGAGTTATGGGAGGCTGAGATGATGATGACAGTGTGTAGAAGGACGAGGGCCAGCAGGCAGATCTTCAGTCGCCCGCTGCACAGTCTGGGGTTTGCAGCTGAGGTGACCGAAGCCCCTTCTGGCTGGCAGGAAGAAGCAGTCCTTTGTAGCGTCTCGCCTGAGGGGTTGTCCAATATGGAGTCCCATCGGACATCACAGCACTTGGCCTTGCTATCTGAAGAATGGTCTCCCAAGAGCCCTGAGAAGAAATACGTCACAATAGTTCAAATCCCTGAAATTTGCATTAAGCAATTCCTTATTACAGTAGAAACAAATAAATGTATATTTACCAAATAGGAAGTATAATAGTGATATTGTCTTTATCTCTGTGTTAGTCTTCCTTTACCAAAATAATTCATAATCCGTCTCTCATCTTATAGTAAACATTGACATCTTTGTACGTCACAATAATATAATAATAACATGAATAATGAAGGTTTATTTTTGAGCCCAACATTCTGTGGGCCACATAAAATGACTAAATGGGCAGGATTGGCCCCGTCTTTTAGTTTGACTCATGTTCGTTTCTAGTATAACTACTTTGAGTCTGACGCGTCCCCTTTTCTTCATGTATTAATTTACCTTATAAATATAAATTACTTACTTACTTACTTACTTGGACAAAAGGACATGGTATTGCAGTGTGTTCTTATTTATATTGGTGGTCAAAAGATTAATAAAACAATGGTAAGAAGAAGTAGTAACTTCCATCAGTGGCAGGAGTTGAAAACTTGTTTTTTTATTTTGGTTGACAATGACATATTTAGCATGTTAGCATATTGAAGCTAGCTACACTTAACTACTTAAATTGATCAAAAAATGAGAGTTGAATTCTACAATTTCTTGCTAATTTCATGCTTTTGTAAGGTTATTAGATCCCAGTGGGCCCAGCATTAAATGTGTTTCCTAAAATACTCTCAAAAGTAACAATAAAAACGTTTTCATCCGTGTGTTCAAACAATCGGATTTCATAAGATTTATTTCCTGGTTGTGTCTGCTGAGCTGTGATTGGACACTGGTTGTAGGTTCAGCTCAAGTATGTGTGCGTTTATCAAAATAACAAATACATGACAGACACACTATTTTAATGTTTTTTGGTGCGTTACAGAAGCGGTGATTTGTGTTGGTTATTATTTTATCAGGAAATGTTCTATGAGGAAAAAAGATAATCTGAATAATTATACATTGTTGTGCCCCTCAATTAATACAATAAAGGACTGGTTTCATACATATTCCTTAAGAGTTAACTCTTTATTTTGGAAAAATAAAACACATTCCTCCAGGAGAAGAAAACTCTCTGAGTAAATTGTTTTCGTTTGTTAAAGCGCTTTGTGACTCTGGTCTAGGAAGGCGCTTTACGAATTACCTTTACTTTACTTTACTTACATACTGTATTACTAATGTAAAATACAGAGCTGGGCTGTTCCCAACATCGCCACTAGATGTCATCAGAAAGCCTTCGGGAGGCTGTGAGACAACCACATGCAGCTTTAAACTTACATTCCCCTCGTAAGAATTGAAAAGTGTTAAACAATGTATACACATATGCTTAAAAATTCTTTAATAAGAGTACCTAAATGTTAAGTTATAAATTAATTATCATCATCATTATTATTATTTCGATTGTTCTTCTTAATTAGATTTCTCAACATCATATTCATCTCCAACACCGTTTAAGAACATCTTTGTTTTACTTATGAACTGGTTATTAACCAACTACCTGTGCAGATAAAGCTTGGGCTGCCTCCATGGATCAGGTCGTCATTGTCTGGCAGGATGAACGGACAGCTCTGCTGGACCTCCAGGCAGTACTGGTGGCACGGTACCTTCCTCCGACATGACTGCTGGGTGGTGGGGAAATACTGTGCACACAGCCAGGGCTTGTAGGCCGTCTGAGGAGGAGGAGGGGAGAGGATGGGTAAGTATTTCATTCACATAAAACATCCTTCTCAAATTGTCTTTTCGTTTTCTGTGAGGGATAACACATTATAGAGAACATGACATACGAGTTCAAAAGGCATGCATTTTGCAAACTAAATTGTCCTGTTAAATGTTGAATTGTAATTTAAAAAAATGTCTAATTGGGTCATTTATATATTCATATATATAATATATAGATGCATCTATTATTAGACAATTAATACATTCATAATTAACAGGTGTTTGCACAACACAAATAGTCATTAAGGAAAACATTAATCCAACAGATTGGTATTATGTCCCTAAAATCTTCTGCTGCTCTGCTTCACTTTGCACTTCTTGTTCTCTGGGAGGCAAAATAAAATCCACAGACTGGTACATAAGGAGGCAGATGGTGATATCTAATAGCCAAAGCCTCCGGTCAGGAGAAGAAAAAAAAAAAGAAAGAAAGAGGAAAACAAATTTAACCAGGAGCAAACACAGTAACTGATCCATTCTCATTTTTAGCAACTCAATGGCTTCTTATGGAGATAAAGTGAAATAAAATGTAGAAACCCAGCTTAACAATGTTCACCTTGTTCTAAGACATCGTCAAGCAAAAGAAGTCAAAGTTGAAAGCGGCCAAAACCCTTACAGACTTGTCGAAGCAAAAAAAAACAAAAAAACGAATGGCGATTGTAAAATTATACATATATTAATACATGTAACAAGTTATAAATAGAATAGAGAAGTGTACACGTTCCTATATTATATTAAATTGAGCTCGAATAACTCATATGGTGTACATTTCCATCAAAATGTAACATATTTTTATTTTAATTTAATACAACGAGCAGTAATTAAGTATTTTTATGCATCAATAAATATATATTTATGGTAAACATGTAATCGAAATTAGATTTTTTATGGGGGGGGGGGTTACCCCCTTCTGCCCCCTTTCCCATGACCTGATCAAGTATCCCCTATAAAAACTTTACTGAAAGGTCAATATTCTAAATGCCTAGTTTCTAGCATTTTTTTGGAGAGATATTGTAACAGATGTATACAGAAAAAGTCTAGTCAATAAAAGGTAAAATAGGCAGATTGTTGCATTGCAAGATTCTTGGCAGCGCAGACAAACTAGCATACTAACAAAAAAATATGAAAAGCTGTGAAAGGGTCAATTGGTAAATCCAATTTATTAGAAACACTTCATAGAGACAAAGTCCAACAATGTGTAACAAAACTTTGTCTAAAAAAAAGTGGAACACATTCCTCAGCAAAAATTAGGTAAACATAATATTGCGATTTCCAGGAGAAAATTCTACCCCAACTTCAGCAACCGCTCTAGAAATGTTTGAGACCTTTAAAGAAGGATGTTGGAAATCACAGAAACCATGAACCAACACGCATTTTGTAGCCATGCTGCTGGTCACATGTAGGGCGGGTTATGGTGCGCATGTGTTCGCCGTCAGGTGTGCGTCATCATCGCGGCTCATTGTGTGCTTCCATGGCAAGGTTGCACCATTGTACGTTTCAGCACCATCAGCTATTCACGTCAGACACTCTCGGTCCTCAATGGAGGAACAGGATGTTGTATTAGTGAGGAAGTCTCTCTCAATGAAATCACTGGAAGCAAGACAATAATTGATCGTTCAAAACCAATATTATCCAATCCTTCCACTGGATTAACCTCTCGTGACTAGTCCTGGTGAGATCGGAGAAGATACTACTTTCACAGAAATCTCTAACCAAGATCTTCCTGAATCCTTTTCCCAGTCAACATGTCCTGACCAGAAATCAGAACCACCATGTCATCTACCTGTTTCCAATGTTCCCCATCTTATCTATACATGACAGTCCAGACATGTATTGTCGGGGTTTCTTTCTGGAAAAAAAACCCCTTGATTTAAGGCATTGGGTGAAGTAGTAACATTTCATTTTTGCTTGTTAAGATTATATAATTAATTTAATAACATTCATGTGAACTGTCAAACTCAACATTACATTAAAGGTGTCATCCCTCTCAAAAAAACCCTCTTCAATGGTGAACTGAACAACTCCTATATTGCATTGTCGCCCAGCCAACCAGTCACAGCTGTCAATCACTTTGTGACATAGCAACATGGACGTCGATAAGAAATACAGTATTGTAGCGACCAATCTGCTTTCACTTATTATAGCTAAATAGAGTATGTAGAAAGGAGGAGTTCACCATTTTGATGGCACCATAAGTAAAATGGGTGATGTAAGTAGTGCTCTCAACTAAGTAATGTTGTCGGTATATAATATAGTATAGTATATTAATAATTAATTGCCTCCTAAAGTGGTCAGTGTGCCACTATTTTAACATGTCACCACGCTCCTCAGTTACATTAAAGAGGTGCCTCATTCATAATATCAAGTTAAATTGGTATCCATTGGTGTCCAAGTCTCTTCTTCTGTGTCAAACACCATCTAAAGCAGCTGGAAAATACCATAATCAGAAAGCGATATTTATCCCAACATGGAATCATGACACATGGAAACGGAAATAAATCTTAAAAAAATGCTTTAACCTCCGATACACTTCATCACGATATCACATGCGGGTCTGATTGGCTTCCTGCTTAGAGCCAACATCCAACGCAGATAACAAACACTGTACATGTAATTTTCATAATTATAATAATTTGATTATGGTGATGAGGATGATAATGATGTGAACAGCATGGACCGGCATGCTTTGTCGGATGGGAAATATTCGTGGTGTGTTCCCGTATTACACCCATGTGTCTGGAAAAGTGGCCCAATAGGAAATGATAATTATACTTAAAGATAAATGATTTACACTTTTCTTTTGTCCACACAATCAGAAACTGACCACAAATGATATGAAATGATCATTACATGGTGGTAACAGTGAAATTGAACTAGCAGAATTTCAGGAGTTGGATTTCTTTGGGGGGTTTTTTTCCAAGAAAATAAAGAGTCATATTTCTAGTTTCAGGATGATTAAGTCATTTCTTTCTTTGGAGAAATAAGAGTTACGACCTAAGCGTATTTATGACGCAAGAGTTTATGTAAGAATATTTTGTGGATGAGTAGACGATTATAACTTGCTGAATAGATTTGAAATTAACATTTTGTGATGCTCCTCAGAAACACTCCCTAATCTCTATGGTACCATTGGTTGGATCAAAATCAGAGTAGATCAATGAGAACAAACCCATATATATATTAATGTCACTTAAATATATGTACTTACTTTTGAAGACAACGGTCTGCAAAAAGATTTTGGCTCCTTTTGCGATCAACACCCCTGGTTTAAATCACGTGCATTTCGTTTTTACGTCTTGTTGTGAAATGTAACATCTGTAGGGTTTGTTTTTTGGGCACTCTTACACCGTCTGTAAATGGTGGTGATCTTAAATTCCGGTCGGCGATGAGATCATCCGTCATGGGATGCCCCAGCTTTCAAAAGAGAAGCCAAACAATACGTTCTCAGTCCGACAGCAAACCTGGGTCCTCCTGCAAATGTTTGCTGGCAGCTGCGAGGGCTAAAGCTTCCTTGGCTTTTCAATAAAGCTCAAAGGGTGCTGCCCCGCTTTCTGCTTGTTTTCAGTTTGTGTGCACATGCCTGAGTGTAGATCCTAGTGTGCGCATGCCAATGAGTGTGTTTGTGCTCAGCGTGAAAAGGGAAGCGTATAAGGACAAATTGAGTTAGTCAGGAAGCAGGCCTGGGGTCTGATTTGATCAGTCTAATGTGTGATCAGTGTGAATGGGAACGTGGCGCTCACACAGGCTCCTTCACCATGCAGCTCAGACTGGTTCAAACCTCTCAGGAAGGAGGCCATGATAACCAAAAGGAACGACTCAAGAACCCAGACAGCCCTTTTTGCCTACAAACACTCGCGCACTGGATGGAGATTTGATTTCTCTTTGAGATTGCGAGTGAAATTTCCATCCTCCTACATCCTGACCAATCAAAGATTGAACATTAGAATTGAACAATTTGGCAGACGAGCGTCAGCAGCGATGCTATCTGGAATCAACCACCCTGATAAAAGTTTTGCAAGAGACTGGCAGTGGAACAAATGAGGGATGTAGTCAGATCGTACGAGTGCTGCACCAGCAAGATCGCACTACTATCAACTTTATCTACCAAGTCGTTTTCTTTCCTTTCATTTCCTTTGATCCTTCAACTTGAATACAAATCATGTTTGAGATGTAGGAAGTTAAAGGGATAGTTCACCCGAAAATTCAAATTTAATTTTCTACTCACCCTCAAGTCGACTAAGGGTTGGGGTTCTTTCTAGAGTTATAGGCAGAAATGTATGTACATTTGTCTGTCGCGAATGAGCCCCCATTTTCTCTGTCTTTGTTTCTTAGTCTTAAAAACATCCAAATGCCTCCATACTGCTCATCTGTAATGTCCATCTTGTAATGACACTAAGACAACAGTAATTGTTCGGAAAAAAAAGGAAACAAGTCAATATTTTAAGCTATTTTGTAGCAGAAGCTAAAAAGCTATCATGCTACACAGACTAAATGCAGCGCGAATCCCAGTGTCTACTGTCTACACTACAAGCTCTCGCTGCCACGTCTTTTTTAAAGCACTCTTTTTAAGTCCATGCAAGCATGCGAAAGGGACAATAAAGTATTTAAAATAAATTAAATGACATGACCTTGACATGCTTGTTTTGTTTAGTAAGTTAAGTACTATCCTTTCAGTAGTCGCAGTAATTTTCTACGAAAGTAAGTAAGTAAGTACGTAATTTGTATAGCGCTTTTCCAGACCAGGGTCACAAAGCGCTTAAACAATCAAAACAATATTCAATAAAGTATATACTTTGAAGGTCAAGATAAAACTGAAAACACAACAGGAGTTCCAGAAAATCAAGGAAAAGCCTGAACAAATAAAAACATCTTAAGATGTTTCTTAAAGGAGTCAGTAGATCCATCAAACACAGAGGGAGAGAAAGATCGTTCCAAAGCTTAGGAGCAACAGCCTGGAAGGATTTCTCTCCTCTGGTCCTGAACCGTGTTCAGGAACCATCAGTAGATTCTGATCCACAGACCTCAGAGCCCGAGCTGGGGTGTAAAGCTGGATCAGATCAGTGATGTAAGGAGGAGCCTGACCATGAATAGTTCTGAAAGTAAGAACCAGAATTTTAAAGTTGATCCTGAAAGAAACTGGAAGCCAGTGAAGAGTTTTTGTCTAATCCTGGTAGATTAGATCTTCATCTCTTGAAGATATGTTTCTTATCAAGTGTTACATACTTTAAGTAAATCTGCTGCTTCTCAATGGAAGTAGAAACTTGAGAAAAAGGTGTCGCTATCCTGTCATTGACAGTGTAAGTTGACCCGAGCCTGGCTTTGATGTAATGTAACTGTCTTCAGTTCGGTGGGATTCGCTTCTCAAGGTTTTTTAGTTTTTTTTCCCAACAGGTCAATTTTGTCCATTTCACCATCAACCAGTGCCTCACAAGAAGTGTCTGTCGGGGTCTGACAGCGCCTGTAAATGTGAGCGCAGAGCAGTGTTTCCTCAGCAGCAGAGGGCTTCCCCTCACCGCTCGGCTGCCTGTCAGAGCTGTGGGAGAGCAGACAGGAGGGAAGGAAGCACCACAGACGGAGGTGGACATCCATTTGCATTTCATCGGGTGAATTTTCAAAGGTGAAACCTAAACCTTTAACTACAATATAATCAGTTCAACATTGTGTGCGTGTGTAAACAGTTGTTTATCTTTCACATCTTTACTCCAAGACATCTTTTTTTTTATCTTGCAATAAGCCAACTATATATGACAGATATTATGATTCCAACAATGTCTTCTAAATGAATGCTCAGAAAACTTAATTTCCTTCTTTTATTAACAGTGAACCCGTCCCTCTGCATTCCAGTAAATTGTCTTCGCTGGATTGGTTTGCTCTGGTCGCAAATCATCTCCCGCTGCATTAAAGAGAGGATTCTTGACTAAATTAGGTTTGGTAGCATAAATATGAGACAGACCATGTAACTTGAAGCCTAAAGTTTAGACGAGAAATCCAGCAAGACACTATGAATAAATAGGAAATCCATTACTGCAGTCCAGATTGTAGATGAATAAGAAAGAGAAGGAAATACTCGTCTGAATTGGCAAGAAGTGGCGATACCCATCACAATACAGGTGCCAATATATATAACACTACAATATACTTGTAATACTGACCGAGTACTTGACTCAGGTGTTCCAAAAATGTACAGAACGCATGACTTGTATCGGTCATTTGTTTTGAAACCAAAATATGCCCAATTGCTGCAGTCGAATGTATCCTCTCGTCCTCAGGCATCGCCGAGACCTCACAGGATTTCAGTGTTTCTTTAGTTCCGGAGGATTACAAGTTAAATTGCAACACAACAATTAACAAACGCAGTGAATACTTGCATGTTAATTGTAAATTTTTAAAAAAGATACAATTTATCGAAACATAAACCACAGAATTACTATGCTTTAAAAAATGAAAAAATGATTGAACCCAATATAACAATATCATATAGTGGGAAAAAAACATGACCATATTTAAGTGTAACTATATTTTCTTACACCCCTAGAAGGAAAAGACAAAAATAATAGCTATAGAATAAAACATTATTTTTTTCCATTTTGAGCAATAGTTGTGGATAAAAATAAAAAAGATTTAAAGAAATGAAGGCAATATCAAAATTACTAAGTAAAACATAATTAACTTGAAAATTGGATCAATGAAATACAATTGTAATTTGTCCGCAAACAAGATCATTGTTGAGCTCTTATAATAAATAATGTACCTTTTAATAATAACCTCAAAAGCCGGGATAGTTGGAGAGTTAAGAGGCCGAATTTGATGTCCCTGGTATTCCTGACAAAAGGAATTCCACTGCTTCTCTGCAATATACAAGTACTTTACGTTTTGTTTTAATAAACATGAAGCTTTATACCTTAAAATGTGTAAGACTCAATAGATGGTTTCAAGGTGAAGAGTAATTTAAGTTCAAATTTCTCCCAGCAAGATAGTGACATAAACACTCAGCGGCTGCGAAGAGGAACGACAGAAGCAGCTATAAAAAGAGTATGAGTCAGCGACAGAGTGAGATCCCACTGAATGACAGATTATTACCAATCACATAAATCACTGCTCCGTTAGATCGTACGGCGGCTTTAGTTTTTGAGTTATTTTCTGTTTTGTTTTCCTCTGCTGTAAATAAGATCTGTTGCTTAAAGTGAACCAAGACACAATCCCTCGGCTCTCGTTCAGAGAAATAATCCTTGAAGACACACACGGGACAAAAACCTGGAGAAATGTTGATAGAATTGATGAGTTCAATCCCAAACAGCCACCTTGGGTCACTGATGTCCTTCTTACTGCACCACTTCTCCTGTGATTTAGTGTTTCCAAACCAGCTTTAGCTGGTGCAAACTTAAAATAAAGCACCCGCTACATGTGCCTGTTCTGTCGATTGTTTCTTTACTATTTAAACTGATCAAAACAATAAAGTTACTGATCTGGTTGTTTTATCTGATAGCGTATCGAGGGGATTGGACACAATATCTGCTACACAACAGCTACTTTCACTCGCTTCTTCTTTCTGGTTTTTAATGTCTATCAATTCAAATTACACCAACATAATTTTTATAATATTATATTTATTTGATGGCCCGAAGAAAATCAGAAAGGAGTACAATAGTTGCGAAATTTAGGGAGGTTTTATATTTAACATTATTTAACATTTAAAACTGTAACTTCTCTTTTAACAACAAAAGGTTAGGAGCTGAACATCAGTCACATACTGTAATCTTGGCATCAATGGATCGATGGTGAGATGTTAAAAATGGCAGTGTAAGAACGGATTTAAAGAAAAAAAGACATAAAAAAAGGAAATGTAATAGAAGCAGTTGAGCCAAAATGCAGCTGCTTCTTTTGTTATCTACAGGAACAAGACACAGCAACTACCTGTCTGACCATAGGCTACTCAGGCTACCATTACCACATAAACAAACATGCATACACAGCTATCTGCTGTAATTATCATTTCATTAGCAAGTCTGTAGTTGATAAACATCATCCTCTCTTGGGAAGTCAACATGGCCACATTCACGGCCTGTTGCCAATTTACAGAGTCGTGTCCGCCTGACATACACTGTTGACTCGAATCGTTCTTCATCAAATGCATAATCGAGTACGTATGAGGATGGATGGAGGCTGGGCATTTTTTTTTAAACTGTAATCACAATTATTAATTACGATTGTACATGATCTTAGGTATGAACCATGTGGTGGATCCCTCAAGGAAGGCTGACAGCTGGTTGAATCAAGGCTTCATCACATTGAAGCGAAGCTGCATTTCAAATTAAACTGCGATCCATCAATGTATTCTGATCTTGGAACAACCATAACTATATTTAAATAATCGAATAGAGCTTTGGATCCAAGCTAACAAGTGTTTT
The DNA here is from genome assembly GCF_982586985.1 of Callionymus lyra. Taxonomy (NCBI): domain Eukaryota; kingdom Metazoa; phylum Chordata; class Actinopteri; order Syngnathiformes; family Callionymidae; genus Callionymus; species Callionymus lyra. The sequence continues at coordinate 23,466,310 of NC_141822.1, forward strand.
CAAGATACTTACTTACTCTGTCCAATAAACATATATACACTTGCTGACTGTAAAGTCAACTTCTCTACAGAGTGACTTTAAAATGACCACATCTTGTGAATTATACCATTTAGTGTAATTGACGTAATGATCCGAGCTACTAACAGGAGGAACAAACAGGAAGCCCTCGATTCTTCATCGGCACTTAAGTCACTTTCTAGGGGAGTGCAGGGGTGATATTGAAAGGTGAAAACGGTAAACAAAAGGCCTTGATTAGTGATCAATCATATCGAATGGATCCCCGAGGCTTCCAGAAAACCTGAATCTCTTTCACCGGAACTGCCCAACAGAGCCAACCTGCACGTTTGCATGAGCACAGAGGTGGCGTCCATTTCCCTGAAGCGCGGTTTGTAGTTGAGTTCCGAGAAAGCATGATCATGAATGTGGATGGCGGGATTGGTTTTCCGCCTGGTTTAGCACGCAGATGCGGGCGCCGTGCTCTGAATCGGTCGGAACCAAAAATGTGTTTTCAAACAGGTTGCTCGTGTTGCAGTACATAATATTTAAAGATACAACCTGATTTAAACGAGTGCGCTCTAATGTGCGACGCTGTGATCACGGTGCTCCGGCAGCGTTGAACTCAAAACCTTTTTTTGCAGAGAGTATTTCGAGCAGGATCAGATCGGTGCGAGGATTGCGAGCAGGTCTGTGCGGTAGTATCGACGTGACACGGTGCTTCAAATCAATGATAAATGCTGAACAAATGACAAAGAACACATCAATCCATAAGTGGGTTGCTGGGTTTAGCAAACCAACATACAGTACAAACAGCCATTCACTCAACACTGCCTCTTGTTGGCCTGAGTTAGTGTATAGTAAAGACCTTAAGCTCCACCTACAGGCCATTTATCCTCTGGCGGACTAAAAATAGAAGCAGATCAATATCCGTGCACATCCCGCATAGTAAGTTGGGAGTCAATCATGTTTCCATGTGATATTTTAAAAGAGACATGCTGGGATGTTTTGGAGGCCTAAGAGAAATTGTTAAGGTATGAGCTAAAGTTGAAGGCTCTGTCGCACGAGCCGTTTCAGAAACAAATTTAAAATATTTTTTTCTGTTTGTGTGTTTTTTTAAAGCATATTAAGAAGATAAACTGTCGGTGAGTCTTTTTTTTCTACATCTGAACATTTTTTTTCCAAAAGTAAAGCAAATCGACCAGAATCAGAAATGGCTGTATTGCCAGTAATGTTAAAAAACAAACAGATTAACAGTTTATTAATTATTCTGGATGAAAGAACGGTAACATTTGAACCTGGTGTCTTAAACTCTCACTTCCACAGTGTCATAAGCAGAATCACATTTGGACTAGATGGACGCCAACAACAACATGGGATAATACTAAAAGATTTAATGAAGGAAGGATTCAAACGCTTTCATAATGCATTGTATATAAAAAAAAAATTATGAACTAGAGTGCAACTTATTAAAAGATGCACCAAGTAAAGTAAAAATGAAAGAAGAAGAATAATATTCAGGCCATTTGTCTATGAGCCGCAGTTGTTGTAATGTTGTAATATAAGATAATAACCCAGAACATTTCTCTCTCTCAAAAGTGCTTTTAATACAGCAGTATTAAATAAAAAGTAAACAATAACAAAACACAACCACAATATTAAAACAATCATTGTAAATCATTGTAGGCCACCTGCTTTTAATACCTTAGAAAAGTGTGTTGTATTCTTTACAAGGAAAAAAGGTAAGATAGTTAAAAAGACAGCTTGGTTTAGATTGCCAGGTGTTGGAAGCAGGTTCATATTTGAAATCTTCAATTCCCTTATATTTATTTTCTTATGCATTAGGATACATTCTTAAAGTGCATTTCCAAGACAACTGTGATGCCAGTTTAAGGTAATTCAATAGAGCTGCTACATTTTCAAGCAAGATTGTGAGTCTAATAGGTTCAATCTGAATGAGTTGGAAGGAAACATTAACGTACATATGTAAATATATTTTAGGAGTGGAAAAGACTTTCAGTTCGAAGTACTAATAGCATCGTCACTTAACGGTTGAGTGACGTGTCAGTCCACAGCATAAATTGCAACTGTACCAATGCACTTATTTCACGTTACAATAATCTATATTCAGTTCACAATATGATTTAATATCATATATTCAGCTCACGGTACAATATTTTGATTCTCTTGCGTAATCTTTCTTTGTGATTCTTCAACTCTCTTTTGGTTGACTTATGCATATGTCCAAACATCTACTTTAAAAGCAGCTGGAGACAACTGTAAAGTATCCTCTCGTCCTCAGTCATCTCCGGGATGTCGCAGTATTTCATCGTTCATTTCGCTGCGGATGAAGACTGCCGCCATCCAGCGACCAGACGTTTATTTGAAACACTAAAATGAACAAACGCTGTGAACATTTGCAATCAAAATATTTTATCTTAAACACACTTCATCGAATATGAATAACACCAAAAAGTTGATCTATGAAATACATTTAGCCTATTGAGGAAACAACTAAACACAGATACAGTATACGTGTATATAGACTATGTATTTTGAATGAAGTCAAAGACAGGAACGAGACCATAACTCGGTCTCGTGAGCAGTGACAGTAAAGCGTGTTCGGGAGAATGAGAGGAAGCTGAAATTGCATTTAGCTTAAATGGATCAATGAGGCCTTAATGGCATGAACATGTAACAACAGCAACTACTGTCCATTTTGCAAGAATCTTGTGGTCATTCTCATCATGCCCTGCAGCTCAGTCACCCAAACACAGCAGATGTTGATACTTGAAGAAGAAACAAAAGCTTGATCGATTAAAACTTTTTTTTTTTTTTAATCATATTTTACAACTACTAATGCTTGACGTTAAAGCAACCAGCCCAGTCTAAACAAGTTGGTTTAACCACCAATAGCCCTGTAAAATGAGATGAAAATATCAACCGTATTATGTGATTTTATTTTAACACACTGAGAATGAGCTATACATCTATGAACAGAGTGCCCGTCCCATCCCAAATAGGGATCCGTCCAGCCTAGCTCAATCGTACTTTAGGTAGGACACATAGGGCCACATCCAGGTGTTGATAGTCACCCAAACTTTTTTTCTCATTTGATGGAAATTGGAGTTCATGAGTTAAAGAGGTGGCTGGATCGAGCAACTCCAAGTGCTACAAACACCACTTTTCCATCCACCCCTGCAGTACGAACTTTAGCCTTGTCACATAAACTGCTCTCCTCAGTGTAAAAAAAATAAATAAATATATAAAAATGGGTCACAAAAGTGTGGCACTCGAATTTCACATCCAGCCCTGGGATGAAGGGCTGAGCACTTGTGAAGAGTTGAGGATGGGTCTCTCCGAGGTGGCAGCGAGGCTCTTAAAAAGCCCTTAACTCAGGTGGCCACTTGACAGACGAGTTTGAGGGTATGGAGGGCAGGTCAGAGCAAAACCTCGGCAATGGGGATCAAGTAATTACGGGTCATCCACATTTTCTTCTGAGCAAGTTTCCTGTAATGGTGACTCACCATTCTTGTTGCTAACGTATGACAAGAGCGAGTAGGAAAAGTTGAATTGGACTTCACTAGAACAACAGAAGATAATGTGTTGAAAGTGTTAGCAATGTTGCTTCAGATATGTACGACTTGAACTCTCATAAAAAAAATAATGATGGGAAGTGGAAGAATAAAAATGATATACGTTTTTTTGTTTTGTTACAAAGATTGACATCGGTATGTTTTGTTATTTTCTGAAGAAGTTTAGAGTTATACTATATATATATTTTAGTGTTTAAACCTTGTTTTGTCAAGGTCACCTAAGGGCCCGAAAAAACAAATGTTTTCGCGGTATCCGTTCCCTTGTGTGGTCTCTGGGTCAACTGCATATGTATTTATAGAAGCCGGGGAGGTCGCTCACATTTGTTTCCAGGCCTTCGGGTCACCTTGACCCAGAGACAACACAAGGGTTAGTTATTCCGTTCTTTAAATGAAGAGAGGGTGGTCCCACACATACAGGCATGACCGACAGCTTTCTAGGTCCATCCCTTACATGCAACAAAATTATGTGTTACAAAAAAAAAATCATATGGTTTCAGAATCACAGATAAAAAGCTGCACAAACCATTATTTTAACTTGTAACAAGGAAGTTGAAAAAAGGTTGATTGCCATTTTAAAAATAAAAACAATGATACTATGAAAGAAAGTTAAAAAAAAACAAACAAATGTAATTATGTTATTATCAATATTTCACTCTATTGTAACTGTTGTTCTGAACTGAAATTGCGAACTTTTTTCTCCATCTAAAAAGACAACGACAACGGATAAATCCACTGAACAGTGCCTATGTTTTTAAATTGAACTCTGACCAAAACTCCTGCACTATGTTTGTGTAGTTACACTCTCGATTTCATTGTTATTTTTTGTAATTTTGCCTTGCTTTTGTTCAACTATGACGTGTGCTGCTGCCTTTCTTCCAGGTCACCCTTTTTAAAGAGATCTTGATCTCAACGGAGCTTTTACCAGGTTAAATGAAGGTTAAATAGAATGAATGCATTCAAGTAAAATGGGGTGTGACACAATTACTGTGTTATTACTTGGTAAAAATATTTGTCAGCCGAAAAAGATGAGTTAATTTATTAATTGAGAATCTAAGCACATGTCACGCAGCCCTGTAAGAGATGGAATAGTGACGTTCGGGTTGCAACCGATGACTCAATTAACCCGAATGAGTTGATTAAAAAAAGTTCCCTTGACTAATCGTTTGAAACGGTCGTGAGCAAATTCTGATAGACATGGACGGTAATTTCTGCTGCACGTATGGAGTAAGGAGGAGTTAAACATTCAAAATTATCAGGCAGTAAGTGTTTTGAATGACTTGACAAATTGACTGATTTCATTCTCAAACACTAAGATGATTGATGGCTGCCATCTTATTGGAGTATTCCACTGAATACGTCAGCAAATGGATTCTGTTAAACATGAGGATAGTAATTCGCCCACAAAGAACACCCACTTCTCAACAGACGAGTCATTGCATCACACATTTAAATGGTCGTTTTACTTACGAACCTTCAAGTGACTATTGATATATTCAACAATACATGCGACAATTCTTATTGCCCATCTCTTCTGTAAATCAGAGATAGTATCAGAAAAAAAAAACACTAGCTTTTGTGGAGAGCACATCTCTTAAAGCATTCAGAAAAAATGAGGAGCTCCGACCGACTCTGTTTTTTAGTTTTTAAATTCCGTCTTAGAAGTTCTTATGTATTCAAACTTCTGATTGGTTTGCTTAACATATTTCATGTTTATATATTTAATGTTTTAGCCAAAATTAACATGGATATACAGTATTTTAACAAAAAAAGTTTTAGATTTTATTTCCTGGGACCACTGACTTGAGCACCTTCGGGCAATGAACATGTGGTTTTATTTTCAACTCACAAGAGTGTCAAAACTAAATTATATTTTATTTATTTGATTAATTTGAGTCAGCCAAGCAAAGCTAGTCACAATACACCCTTGTCATTTTTGTTTTTTGCTGTAGGAATGCAACAAAAAAAAAGGTCAGTATATAGCAGGTGTCAGCAAACGGAGTTCCTTCTCTAAATCCGGTAACTAACAACACATTTATCAGGACAAACATCAGCCTCAATCATCCTAATGGGCCACACGGAGCTTAACTGGGACTCAAAGATAACCCTTAACCTAGTCTACTGTCCACACGCAGCTCTGGTCTGTGAAGCTTTCAGTAAATGACACATGCAGAGCCTTGGAGCAAAATAAGGTAATATGAGATAATCCCATTATCAGTGAGTGGTGGAGAATTCAGATCTGGACGAATGCTAGCGCGGCGCAAAAGCTACACAGTCATTACTCCTTCGATGTCAGTTGAATACTACGACGTATACGTGTGCATACAGTACACAGATGCCATAAGGCTTAAACACTCCCTCGAATTAATCCATTTATATACAGAAAGTATGAGCAATGGACTAATTGATGTCAGGCCCGTAAATGAATGGACATATAAGTCTGACCCCGGAGGTGTTTCACTGCCAGAAAATCCTGCATTTTCACCGCATCCTCATTGACTTATATTACTTATTTAATGAATTAAACTACTCTCCTTTTTGCTCTAATTAAATCTGGTTGTAAAGCTTTCTTCTTTTTTTTCATTAAAACAAAATGGAACAGAGTTGTTCAATTCATAAAAACGGGAAAAACAAAGTATAATTCCTCATTTTATGTTATCGAGTCTATGCTGATAATGTTGATGGGAAAATACAAGTAACTGTTTTGTTCTAAATTGGACCCGTTAGGCATGAGAGACCTGATAATAATCATTAGCCACTGACAATACAGCTCTTAAGATTACTTGGAAACCTTCCGGTGCCTGGATGTGGGTCACGTCGGACCGATTCTATAGCCAAAGCTGGCAGCTTATATGCACAGGGCCGCGTCATAGAAGGAGTGAGAGCTACACAGCTCTGTCTTGTCGTGTCCAAAGTGTATCAGTGAACACACTTAGACATTAGAGTCCTACAGTAGATGGATAAACTAGCTGGTCTCAGTCTTAAATTGTTGTGTGAAGTTGATTGATGTGTTTAACATCAATAGAAATGGAGAAAAATGTGTTTTACAAGGGAATGTTTTGGTTTATTAAAGTGATAGTTCAGCCAAAATTCAAACTACTCATTTTCTACTCACTCTCAAGTCAACTGAGGGTTGGATTTATTTTCAGAGTAATCCTTTCATTTTAAGAGTTATAGGCAAAAATGCAAGTTCATTATAACGAAACAACAGATCTTCGTCTTCATCTTTCTCCAAATTACGCACTTTAACATACAAATACCTCCATGGTGCTTATCTGTAATGTTCCTCTTGTATTGCAGCCTTGACATAAGGAATTGCACTAGTAAAAATGTAAACAAGACTATATATTATTATTTTGTTATAGTTTGTTTTTGGCGGACATTTCCAGCCTACTGTCTACACTGGAAGCGCTTGCAATAGGACGAGTAGTTCTCGTCTTTGGGACATAGCAGCAGCCTCTAAAAACAACCTTAAAATATAAACGTGTTTTCCTGAAAAATTCCTCTTTGAGGTTTTAATACATTTTTTTTGTTTGTTTTTGTCATTTTGGAGGAATATGAAGACGCAGTTGCTACATTCAAATACATTTTTGTCTATACCTATAAAAAGGAACAGATTACTCTGAAAATAATCTCTACCGTTAGTTGACATGAGGGTGAGAAGAAGAAGAAATTTCAATTTTGGGTGAACTATTACTTTAAGCGCCAATTGAAGTCTGTACACAATCCATGTTTGGCATGTCGTATAAACCATTATCTATTCAACAGATACGACACACTCACATTTTTGTTGTAATTGAAGGAGACATAACTTGGCAAAGACAAACAACTTTGCTGAAATCAATAAAATATTTTGCTGAAAGATCTTTACCAATATATTTCGGTTTGCCACATTATAACTGCTGTTTGAGTCTGACTCACTAGGCCTTGCTGCCTCGAGATCCCTCCAAACACACGTCTGAACTCAAACCCTTTGAAGACGGGAGAACACAAACTAATTCCAGACTACGTTTTTTACCTCTTCCATCATGCCGACCGCAATGCGTCTCCTGCTGATGTCACAATATAGCCGGGGTTTTTTCTAGGCACCGACTGTGGCCTTTTGTTAATGTCAGATATCTGTATGAAAACAAGCATGTTTGACTTAACAGACTCACAAATTTCATAATTTTATAGAACTGTATTGCATGTGGTCAAAATCCTGTCGTGAGCGTTAAAACGGGAAGATCCTCACTGGTCCAAACAGCGATTCTGATAACCCTATAATGAGTCATTAAGTGGTTAGTGGATTTCCTTCTTCCGGTGACTTAATCGCCATGAAGGCAGATTTCTACTTTGCAGGGAAACATGCGTTATCAGGGGTTGGAAGGGTTATTGCTGAGCAGTACACTGGCTCTAACACACGCACTTCATTCAGTCCTGACGTCAGACACTTTCTGGAGTCAAGTAGGTGACCTACAACAGAACATTCACGAGGATTCAAAGCGGGTTTAAATGAAGCCCAGCAAGCAAAGCAACCCATGATGTGACACTTAAACGTGGTGTAGAAGAAGAGCCCCACATTACTTCCATCACAAACTTTACACTATAATCTTTGGATTATATGGGTTCGCAGCCACCAGGAGGCGCCCTAGCAGGAAGAGCAAGAACAGGAAAGGGATAATAAGATAATTTCCGGAACAAAAGGCAGGGATACTGGCGAGAACAAGCACTGTTGATTATGTTTTAACAGATCGTTTGCCCATCACCCAGACGTCCCCGCAACTGAAAACAAAAATATATGTCTATAAAGGTAAGGTAAGGTAAGGTAAAACTTTATTGATCCCTCAGGACACATGTATATACACATGTATATACAGTATATACACATGTATAGATATAAACGCAGCTTTTATGTTAACTCTTGTGTTAACTCTGGGTCAAGGTGACCCGAAGGCCAGAAAACAAACATAATAGTTGTATCCCTTGTGTTGCTTTTGGGTCAAGGTGAATGACCTCCACCACTGCATGTGTATTTATGGAAACCAGGGACACCAAGGATAAAACAATTACATTTTCTTTCTGGCCTTTGGGTCACCTTGACCCTGAGATAACACAAAGCTTAGACTGTTGAAAAAAGAAATAGATATGCTGCATGTCATCTTGCCATCAATTAATAGATGGTGAGACATTGGAGACGGCAGCGTAATGGAAACTTAATAAACCAGACTCAAACTTCATGAACTACTTTGCAACAGAATGACTGAATGAAAAGTATATATTTACAGGCAAGTTGCAGTACTAGAAAACGGGAACACAACCGTTGCACAAATAAAGGACATCAACATTTCTCAGCCAGTAGCTTTAGGAATAACATGAAATAGAAAAAAAAAAAGACAAGTTTTTGTGGGGTTTTTTGCCCGCTCGGAGCTGGCAGAGAGCTTTGAGAAGTACTGCAGTGTAAGTCGGTCTGCAGCTGGCGGCTGACTGCTCCGAGTCTGTGATCTCAGGGTGATGCCTCGCAATATGAGCCTGCGCATGTGTTGTGTTGCTGAGGTGCTTGATGTTAGTTTTGCAATGTTTACACACTGTGTGCATCATGTCCAGCTCGGTGCTTTATGGCAATTGGTATAATTCACCCGACATTAAGCCAAATCATAGTTACAAAAGGAGGCGGATAGCCAGCTGATTTTTAATTAAAACATTTTTTTTTAAGTTTTATAAAAATCCATTTAGGGACAATCTACACCAATTCTGAATATTAGCAAATGATAATCATGATTCTTGAAAATCCATTTATTTTGTATCTTTTTCTCCAGCTGTGAAATGATATGAAATAAATAAATGGCACCGTTTTTCAGGACAGCGACCACATTTTTGACACTCAAAGAATAGCTAGTGCGGTAAACATAACTGCAACCACAGAGTTTTGTTTGAGAAGGCATAGAAAAGCGAACAATAATAGTTACATGTCTATACCTTCTAATGGAGGTACACCTCCAGGTTAAATGAGTTCACTCTAATCTTTGCAGCCCTGATAGTAAACTGTAGTTTTCCTCCCTTTACCAAACATGAAGCCACATGTGACGTGATCTTCTCTCCATGTGGCGGATTCATCTATGAGGCGTATGAAAGCACCACTGTGCCGTGCAGCGGTTAAGCCTTTCCTCTCTTCCTTATTGTCATGCAGCACAGGGATGCACCCATTCATAAAAGGGTTGCAGTGGAGTGGGCATCCTGAGGGTACAAACACCTTCTCCAAGGCAACAGCTGCACAACATCCCTGCAAGGCAGCCCTCATAAATGTGGCTTGGAAAACAGGTGAACAATTGTCAAACAGCAAAGCCATGAGCAGCTCATGCATACACCATTTTTTTTATTAAATAACTTGAAAAAAACTGATCAGCAGTAAGAGTGTGTTCTTTAAAGTTAAAGATTTTAGCTTCAGAAGTGTAGGTTAGCCCCTGCATGTTTGGTGGAAACCAGGTGTGAAGCTTCCCAGGAGCACAATGGTGAAGCGCTTCGCTAAAATAGACCACTTTTCCTTTTTTTTCTGACCTTTTGAGAACACGTATTGAGAGAAGCGGATCGTTCGGAAAGGAAATGAGACAAGTTGGATCCAGTAAACTTTCAAAAAACTTTGAGCAAACATTGCATTTTACACTCAAACAACCGATAATAATAACAATTATGTTCTTCTTAACCCTAAATTGTATTATTGTCGTGAATCACTTCATCAGTAAATGTATAGTACAGTATAGGGGTGTAAGAAAATATTAACACACTTAAATGCTTTTTTTTTTTTTCAGTCAATATTCTAGGTTTTTTAACGTTTGTTCATTTTTGTGCTGCAATTAAACTTCAGGCCACTAGATGGCAGCAGTAATTACTCACTCCGCAGCTAAAGGAACAATAAAATCCCGCAAGATTTGAGACCAAGTACCAGGGGATACAGCCGACATAAGCAAAACTGATGATGACCATATGTTTTACTAATGCACAGTTACAAATTCCGCAACATTATAGTCAAGTACTCTGGCAATACTGTTGTTCCCGCAGTAACGCAATATATTGCTTTGTTGCCCCTGTATCGTTAAATATACTGGCACCATTTAGAACTAAAACAACAACTACATACTCAAAATCTGATTATTATTATATCTGCATAACTTCTTCATAATGTCTGCATTAGAGAACTGTGTTGGAAAAATAATATTCTACTTTCACTAAAGTGTTTTTTTGGAATATTTCAAAATTTACATTCACAGCTAGAAGATGTTTAGAGACAAAACAAATTGTCCATTAGAGTTTCCCTCGAGCTCATTCATCAAGAAAAATGAAATAAATAATATTCGTACTACAACTAGATTATTTAAAGCTACAAATATTCATAAATAAACAAATACATTGAATGGAAGCGATTGGAAATAATTCAACAATACATGTATATTGTAAACAAGGCAAGAGAGGGATATGCAAGTTTATTTTAATAAAGTTATCTCCAGATCTAAAGACATAAACATGTATCCACCTGCATGAAGTTGCTGATATGGCCTACATGAATTAATACAAATCAGTCAGTACGTCTTTTTTAACTCACTGGCCGGGTCCATATGTCCAATCCTGCCACTTCTGTCCAGATAAGCAGTTTGTTTACAGGCAAGCCTGTGATGTTCCACCTCGGGCTACAAGCATCAAAGCAGCCCCTGGAGCTGCTTTGCTGCTATGACCACCAACAGTATTTCTATCAAATATCATCAGCAGGAATGTGTTCCTGAAGGTCCTCCTACTGACAGGGAAACAATACATCGAGTGTATATTTCCGCAGTCTATAATCAAAGATGATTATATAGATCAGTGTGAGTCAGCAAACATACAGTAGATTGTGTGACCTCTTAAGGCAACAGACCATTCATTCAACCGAAAGCTGCCATTATCAGGAGGACTTTACTGTAGTGCCTTTTTGAACAGAAACCTTCAGCAAACCAGTAGTTCCTGATGTGGCACTGGGGGCTCAATGCTAGAAATTAGTATAATAAGAAATGAACAAGGAAACTAGAGCACTATGTCTGACACGTTTAAATGACTTTCACGGTCATCATTGTCATTATATAACAAGCCTTTTCACCACAACAAACAAGTTCAGATGAAAATAATGTATTTTATCCATTTACATACAATAGTAGGTGTTTTTAGTATCACCCAGTTAATAACATAATAAACATAAAAAAACATCAAAACTCAAAATAAAGTAAGACCAGAGTTTTGTGGTGATCGTGGATAGTAAGTGTTGAAGTTAACAACAATGTCTTGATGTGTGGAATGCAATTGATGTGAAAGTGGGGAAACATGGCTTGCATTATCTTGAGCAGATATGAATAAAAAAACAATAAGAATCATGATTATCACAAAAATAACAATAAAAGAAACCATATAAAATAATAACTATCTTACCTATTATTTTTTTGACCACAAGTACCTTTGTTTGGTTCGACACAAAATACATCAAAAGAAAGAGACTATAAATTATTTTAAAAGTGGAGGTACATGTTGATGTCAGATCCCCTCATGCAGGCTGCTTTAAAAAATCTAGTGGCCCAGGAGGAGAAGGCTCTGTTACTCTCAGATTTAAGTCTCAACTGCTGGCAACCAGGAAGGAAAAGTTCAGTTGTAAAATTTGACCTCACTCTTAAAACGGCTTTAAGACAACATTTCTTTTTGGAGGATCTTACCTTACACTCTATTATCTTAATAAAAATAACTGACCTGTGCATATGAAAAAAACATTTAATATTAGGCATAAAATGTAAGTATTATAGTTCCCTGCAGCCTTTACAATTGCCATCTTAAACTTTTATCATTACTGCAGTTACTAAGCAGGGGCAATAGTTGTTTTACCACGGCAAAGATTTGATGGTATCGTTATGTATTTTACCTGTTAAGCTGTCAATCATCTTCTACATGTCAACAATGGACAAGCAGACGAGATGTTTGAGCGCTGCACACTTGCTGGTGTAACTCTGAAAGAAACTTATCCGACTTTATAAGAACACAACATAGACTCAAATCAATGTAACAACTTCCAATAAAAGTTAATGCTGAAACTCAAAACCAACCCAAATCCAGATTAAACTACAGAACGCCACAAAAAATCGAATTACGTCCTACACAATTCAATCCAAACCAAATTATTTTTCAGTTATGAATTTTAAAAGCACAAACCAATGCCAGCTAAAAAAAAATCTCCTTAGAGTAGTTTATTATTATTTCTTTACAGATGAAGTATCGGTTTAGTTTTTAAAACAAAAAGGAAAAGGCCACCATGTTGCATTAACCATTTTTGTTTTCATTATCATGTTGTTGAAAGTTTCACAAATATATAAATTTAATAAAATAACCATTTTTTCAGTTAAAGTTAAATCATTTTAAAAAGTCAATTTTCGTGTTGAAGTATTCAAAAAAATGTAGAAATTACATAATTTTTTCCATACTGTTCAAAATGAGATCATTTCTATTGGCGGCGTGAACCAGCGAACGTCGCTCGTACGTCGTTACATCACCGCTTCTGTTAAACAAAGATGTGTAGACGGGACATAAAGGGGGAAACAAGACAATGACCTCCTGGTGGATGTTACATCACACATGGGTCCTCTACTGTGGATGTTGACGGCCTCTCTCTCTGACAGCGTTGGGTTGAATGGAGCCCATCTGGGATTGGCCAGAGCTTCTGTGAATGAAGCTGGGGGAGCGTCATTCAGCACCGCGGACAGCTCCGGTTCTGCTGTGGAGCTCTCCGTGGTGCTGAAGAACAGACGCACACACCGGCGTGTGCATGTATGTATGTGTGTGTATGTGTGTGTATGCGTGTGTGGCGAGCAAACAAGGAGCTTGGGCCCCGTCTAAGGCGTGGTGCTGAGCAAACACGGGAAAATAAAAAGCTTCCGCCACATTAGTCAGGGAAACCACCTCTTGACTTGAATGAAAAGCTCTCGATATGGAGTAGGGCAGCCATTATGAACACCTGGCAGACTGCGACAACACACACACACACACACACACACACACACACTAGAGTTGTTTGCAGATACCATCACCCTCCTCGACACGACATATACCCCGCTATAAAGACAAAAAAAAAACCCTGCGCTCAGCAGCTCGAGCGACCCTCATCTTCTAGATGGTGACCGGAAGTTCTTCTCGTGTGTCCCAGCTCGCAAGGGGTTGGACGAGCAGGAGCTTCCCCCCAACATTAGCATGAAGGCCTTAACTCAAGGAGGAGATGAATGAACATGAGGGCCCTAAAAAAAAAACTAAAAAAAAAACGGGAGTCTCCTTGAATCTGTCATTCGTCTCCATGGCGACAGGAGGAGGAGGAGAACCACAAAAAAAAAAAAACTGGCATCTATCAGGGCCCCAAAAAATCAACAGATGGCCACCAAATCATCACCCCCCTACACACACACACACCCACCCCCTTTTTTCGCAGCCTACCTTGCACTGCTCCATGCACGTCCTCACCGAATAAGCCCCCGGCTCGTACTTCTGAGTCAGGAGCTCGAAGTCCTCGTACTTCTCATGGGCGTGCTGGTCGTAGCGCTGGTACGCCTGCACGCACAGGCTGCACCGGCTCGCGTCCCCGTCCGCGAGCACGTCCAGGCTGCAGTTCAAACCGTCCGGGCTCGTGGCGCCGCTGAACAGGTCCAGCAGCGAGTAGGAGTTACAAAAGGAAAGGTAGAAATCGCTCATGTTGACGGCCCCGTGAGTCCCGTCGTCCCGGCGGCTGGACAGGCCCCCGCACAGGTGGTCCGCATCCGCGAAAGTGAAGCAGTTCCGGGACAAACTCTCCCGGTCCCGGCAAGTTTGGAGGCGCCACGCGCGCCGCTCGGTTGTGTTTCCTATAAAAATAGCATCTGGGTTTTCTCTGAGGCTGCTGTGTGCTAAGTGGGTCTGTGGGGAGAGGAGATGGTGGGGAGGGGGGGAGAACTTGTCCCGGGTCCGAGCCAGCTTGGCCTCGGCGCAGAACCACAGGTGATCAGAGAGGAGGATGGTGAGGAACAAGAGGGATGCCAAGGACAATCGCCATCTCTGCGCCCTCTCGGAGTCGGTGAATGGCTTTTGGTTGTCGCGCGGGGGCTCGAGCCAGATCTGGAAGCCGTCGTCGTCTTCTTGCTGCCAACACGTCCCAGCACCCCTGGTCATATTTTGGGAACCGGCCGACTCCACCGTGGGGGATCCTCTGCCGCAACAGTCATTGACGTGGGGTCCGCGAAGCGTCTTCCTCCCCTCAGGTGGCGGCTGCTCTTGGCGTGTCCCGGCTTCCGTTCAGCGGTGATTCCCATTAAAATACGCGGTGGTCGGATGGGAAATCAGACGCTGGCGACCACGGGCCGCATCCTCCATGGCTTGTCCTCCCGCCCGACCCGAGCACCGCTTCCTCTGCGTAGCCTGGACTCCTTCTCCGCGGAATGCCTCGCCGACGCGTTTTTACGTTTCCCCCGGCCTCGGTCGTGCAGGGACAAGGGTAGTGCTTTCCTCTTCCAACATGGCGACGCGCGTCCTGTCTCGGTGTGTCGGCGGTTTTTGGGCCCCGCAGCCCCCCGTGTGTACAGACGTGTGGTGTTCTTGTTTCTCAAGCCCTCAACGTCTCCATCTCGCTGCCGTTGTCAAGTTGCCGCCATGTTCGCCAAGAGACGGTGTGTTTGCAGGAAGCTGCATCAAGTTCGACGCGGGTCACGGGTGTGTTTCCGCCGTCACTTTTCAAAACAAGACATCCGACGCGCCACGATCGACCGTTAAAATTCGAACACAATGACAAAATGATCCTTCGTAGTTGAACAACTTCTTCTTCTTAAGAACTCAAATACGTGTTTAGATCAATAAAACGTATTTTGACGAGTATGAAGCGGGGATTACCCGAACACACATTTTACTGCGAAGGGATGAAACGTACCGCCGCCAGTACGAATAACAACATGACACAACTTCTCCAGCAAGGCTAGGGTGCGTTTCTCAACACTGAGGTCAGTCAAGTTAGAAAATACTAGAAAAACATCTTAAAGGGTACATTTTAAAGAACAATATAAAACATAAATAAACATTTTTTATTATTATCATTTTTTAAAGCCTAAATTAATTAAAGTAATAGTCTTTCAAATATTATTTTATTCTGTGTGAACGTACTTGGCCAAAAGGGGGCAGCCAAGAGTCACCTGCTGTCATCCGTCAAGGGAAATTCTTTCCAAAAAAAAAAAAATACCAGGCTAAAAATATAACAGGCTAGTTTGTGGGAATATTATATTTGTATTATTATTCTCCAATACAATTGTTATATGATATACAAAAAAATCATATCTTATTTATACATTAAATTAATATGAATATATAATTTCATGTCAGCTGTGTTTACTTGATAAAAGTAGTTTGTGATGATATCGGTAATATTTGACATCAAGAGGATGTTTATATGAGATCCTGGATCCCTTTAATGTCACCTGTAATGCTCTCAGCATTCTCTCTGTTCTCTCTGTTTGAGTTTAAATATATTAATACTAATAGTTTAAAGTGCCTGGAAGTTATTAACTTACTTCAATAAATGCTCAATTAGATCAGTTAGAAAAATATATAGTTTATTATTTTTTAATATGTCAGGAGCTAAGCTATAATAGTTGTGTAGACTATTAAAGCTAATTATATTAACAATTACATTATTTTAATACATAAGATTAATATTTCTGTTTTTCTGTTCAACCTTTATTTTGTTAACTAGGTCAGTAAAGAACAAAAAGAGAAATATTACACACAAATTGCCTCTTATTATTGCTATCTATACATTATTAATGCATAATATTCATATTTGTATTTATTTTCTTCATCCTATATTGTTTCAAGTAGGTCAGTATAGGACCATCAGAGAAATATTCCACACAAATAAACAGTTATTCTCACACAGAACTCCACTGAACCATGATTTACTCTGAGAGCTGTGAGTATAAAAGCTCTCGCAGGTTTTTCTTTTGTCAGTTTTTGAGCAATGCTGCGGGTTAATCGTTGAGTGAAAGAAAAAAATGTATTTATGAATGAGAGAAAGACTGTGGATCATCCTGATATGGACGTGTCGTCCCTGGCTAATGAATACTGTGTCAAATGAATTTCCTGGATGTGAATAAGAATTAATATCACTGCTGTAGAAGAAAACAACGAGCTCTATTTAGTCCCAATAATACAAGTCGAATGGCTAATTGTAGCTGCCTGGAGCTTCTGTTTGTCTCTGCAGGAGCTTGTTTATCTCAGTGGAGTTAGCCGCTGGTCGTCCCACTGCTCACACAAGCGTGATTTGACTTCTCTTTAAAACGATCAATTATCCCATCTGAGGTTTTGAAGTATAATGTAAATGTAAATATAAGTGGACGTTTGGCTGCTGGCTGTGCCTCTTTACCGTGCTGCCATAGCAAGACAGATAGAGCGGCTCATTGCACAGGAATAAGCACCGGTTCAGCACATTTAATGAAGGCCTGTCAAACACTCCGCATCACCTGGAAATAGTCCCGTGTGGGCGACTGCTGACTGCGGCTCGATCAACTTCATCACAACATCAATCTTGAGGATCAAAAATGTTTAACTTTTGGATCCCTCTGATGGAAACTAGTGTATCACACACACACACAAGTCCAGTTTAAGGTGTTAAAAATCCAGTGCTGTGATGGAAGGGTCAGATGCTTTGATTGACATGTCAGTCATAGTCAGGCCTGCGACAGGAACTGTTGGCTGAACACATGAGATCTTCATGAGAAGTATATCAGTGCCATCAGAATATTCAATGGTTTTAAGCATAGAATCTGTTTGTTTTTTTCTAAAATGAAAATGTCTATATTTGATTAATTTTATTTTTCTATATTCAAAGGTTGAATTAGTCTTTATTTAATGATTGATTTTTTATATTACATTTTTGAACTTTTTTGTTTTTTTACCGTATCGTGTGGCTCTACTTTATGCTGTGATCCTATGTTTGATCAAGTAGCTGGGTACTCTTTTGGTAATGTCTAGGTCTGGTAGTACTATTATACCAGCATTTTAAATATCAAAGACTACAAATGAAAAAAATATTGAATTTCGAAAAATGAATGAAAGGAATTACAATATCAAACTCAATGTGCAACATCATTTTGAAAATATTCAAACTTTTTAATTGAATTATATTTAAAAACGAACCCTTCAATATACAAATAATTGAATTTTAAATATCAAATTCAACCTTCAATATTCTGATGATACTGATATACTTTTCGTAGAAACGCTGTTTCAGGTGCAAAGGTCAAACCAACCAATGGAAGCAGATATACATTATATCACAATATTTAATCAAAGTGTTTCCCTCTATTAGAGTTTTTAGTCCAAACCCAAGGGATCTCAAACATGCGGCCAAACAGTTGCTATTCCACAGCTGTCAAGATGTAGCTCTGGTAAAAGCCACTAGAACAAATTCAGATATTTCACCTTTACCCCCCCCACCCCCCAGGTCAATTGATTTGTTCTTAAACACAAACAAATCTGTTGAGGGAAGAATCACCAATAGAACGAAAGATGAGTCAACAGCATGTCCACCAATGCTGTCTGATGAAGTGCCTCATCATTTGCGCCGTGAAAATGTATTCACGCGGCATTTACCTGCAACAATGCCCAGGATGCCACTGACAGCTCCTCGCACCCAGGAGGACCAACTTAGGAAGGTTAGAACACATCCAGACGTCCCGAGATACACACTTGACATTCAATAAAGACAAGAGAACTTTGTGACTTGTTTATTGGAAGGATTTGCAACTGTTGGATTCGAGTAAGATAATCTGATTTAAGGTTATTTAGTTGAATGAGTCAATAAGAATCAATCACTCCTTCTGTCACAATAGGTTTGTTTATTGATCCAGGAGGTCAAAGTTTAAACCAGTACCATTGTTGGTGATACCAAATATGACTTTTCTGCGTAAAAATTAAATCATTTCCAATGTAATGTTTCTAATTAACCTTTATATTTTGTATTTTGTTTCCATTTGGGGGGGAAATAATGTATTCTTTAGATATTTCAGTTTGTTTTTTTTATTTATTTTTAACCTTATATTAAAAAACAAAACAGTAAATGAGTGTAATTTTGTGCATTTGTTTTTCCGTTTTCACTAGTGCTAAAACCTTCCATTAAAATCTGTTTTGAAAAAAGGAGGAATAAATGCTGAAATTTAATTTGAATTTTAATACACATTGCCATATACATACATACATTAATCCCTTTATTTATCTTTTAAAAAATCTCATCCAGTGTTTACAAAAATGCTTCATGTATTAAAATCATCATTATCTATAATGTGTCCTTAAAATGTCCAAGATGAGAAGGTTGGCTGAGAAAGTTGATTTCAATTAAAACATGTTTTTAAAGTGATTAAAAGCAGCAGTTGATTGTTTTAAAGCAGGTAGTCGTTGTCGTTCATCAGGTGTCCAGCCTGGATCGAGTCGATCACCCAAGAGTCTCTCACAATCTTAAACTTCTCTGTAAAACGCCGCCTCAGCGCCTTCAAATTTAAAAGTCGAGTTTCCTCAATAATAATTACGTGTGACACTCCTTCCTCCAGACGCTTCACCACTGTTCCACCATGATAGCGGAACTCCAGAGCCCGCAGGTCTAAAGGACTTGCCTCCGTGGCAGAGCGAGGGTCTGCGATGTTGGTGTAGATGTCCATGTAAGCTGTGAAAGGTCTGAAAATGCTGGTGGGGAGCTGCCAGCCGTACTTCTCCTCCACTTTGCCGATGTTAACGTCCGTGTCTGCGTCTGCGATCCGAGCGAACACCTCCTGCAGCTGCTGCTGGTCCGTGTCCTCGTAGTAGCTGTCGCCGTGGCTGTCGTACTCTTTCGCAAAGTGCTCTTTAGTGGATGGTGACATGTGGATCATGTGACGCGGTTGCCACGGGAGCACTTGCTTCTGATCCAGACACTCCAGGAGCCACGTGGCCCAGACCACGTCGTGCTGGTTGGAGGAGATCAGGTTCTTCACACGCATGTTCTCCAAACCTGTGATCACACAGTAGGTGTCGCTGCCAGGGTTCTGCACCGCGATGCCGCCGCACCTGCCATGAGGACGACAATAGAAAGAAATAATGATCATTATCATGAGACTTATAAGCCTGACATCACATATTAGCAGACTGTAAACCCTGATCTAATAAAAAACGTAACACTTGTGTTATCTTGTCTCTGGGTCAAGGTGAACGACCTCCACCACTGCATATGTATTTCTGGAAGCAAGGAAGGTCGTTACCTTTAAAACATTAAGCCAAGTTTATTGTTAACATATAACAAAAATAATTGTCCTATTTCGGACCTTCAAGTGAAGTAGATCTAATAACCTAAAGATTTATTTTTCTATTATATATGTATACATCCTTCATTCAGATGTAGCACATGATGAATCAGAGCAACACTTGGCTGACGGTATTTATTTGTCCTTCATGAAGTAAAAAATAAATAAATGTGCAAAACTGTTTCATTCTTTACTTGTTTTTTCTATTTGTTGCTAGTTTAACTTACTTTAAATTGACAAAGGTCACTAGACCTTTTTGACCCACAAAATTATATAAACTAGTAGGTTAAGGATGAAAAGAAAGAAAAGAAAAGTAAATTGTTTACATAAATGTTTTGTCCATATGTTATGATTTTTATTTAAATAAAATTGGTATAAAATTCAAATTCCTTACTTGTAATGCTTTGCTATCTTTGAACACTAGGTGTCACCAATACTATAGTAATTTAGAATGGACCAGAAGCCCTTTTTGTTGTTTATAACGGGATGTCTACTGAGCTGGTTTAGAAGGGTTCAGTCCTTAGTTTGTTGTGTTTGTGGGTGTGTGTATCTGAATACAGTGCATTAAATCTTAATGCGTAGAAAATGTCTGAGATTAATAAAAAAAAAGTTTTACCTGACCACACCCCTTTCTAGCTCTGCCTTCGAGTGGTCCTCCGTACCATTGAGAATGCAAAACTCCACATCCTCAAACATGTCCGTTTCCTTGGTGACCCCCGAGAGGTCTTGACTCTTAAAGTGCTCGATGATCCCGACTACTTTTTGGGGTTTGGCCTGCTGCCTCCGCTTCTTCTTCTGCGGTTGATCCGAGTCGATGTGAAGGTGACGCGAGTACAGTTTTCCAGAAGCTTTGCCACGGAACTGCTCCAGCTCGGCCAGAGTCATGCACTGGTGCCACTCCTTGTCCTCGCGGATCTCCTCGATTCTGGGGAAGCGCAGCGTGCAGCCGGTCTTGTACATGTCGCTGGAGACGATCTCTGCCGCCTTGACTTTAAGGATCACGGAGTTACACGGCTCGATGTAGACTTCGGGCTTCTCGGTCGAACACTGGATGCAGGCCGGGGGATTATTTTTGCGGTAGACTTTCCAATGCTTGGCCAGCTTTAAGCCGAGGTCGTAGAGCTCCTTCATGGTGTAGCCAGAGCCCACACGACAGAGGGTGTGGAAGACAGAGGGTTTCTCTCCAGGCGTTGGAGCTTCAGCTACAGCACAAAGAAAGTGAGACATCATCCCGCCTCGTCGACCTTTCCCCAAGTAGCCACCGACGATCAGCAGGTCAAGCTCGTCCATCAATCCATCCACATACTCTGGCTTTATTTTCAGCCAGCCTTCCCCTCGCTTGTCTGGCTTGTAGATGGATAGTGGATCCTTCACCATGATCCCTTCCTCTCTGTTGTCGATGGCATCGTTAAGAGAATTCAC